>NW_022631062.1:11659141-11659597 GCF_010015895.1 Lontra canadensis | reverse complement strand
CCACCAGTCACAGTGAATGCGGGGCGCCTGGGGGCTCCGTGGGTTACGCCTCTGCCTTCCGCTCAGGTCGGGGTCTCCGGGTCCTGGGGTCGAGCCCCACATCGGACTCTGCTCAGGGGAGCCTGCTTCCTGCTCTCTGCTTCCCTCTGTCTGTGCCCTTGCCCCCACCTGTACTGTCTCTATAGCTCTCTCTCTCAAAAAACTAAAATCTTTTTAGAAAAATAAAAAATGCGATACATAAACACGAAAGAACTCCTGATACACGTCCGACCCACAGACGTCAAAGTCATTCGGTTGAACAGACGCGAGACACAAAAGAACGCGTGTATGAAATTCTAGATAAGCTCAGTCGAATCTTGAGTGACAGAGCAGAGCCCGGGTTGCCTCGCGGCCCGCGGGTGGCTGGGAAGGTTAGGGTTAGGGTTAGGGTTAGGGTTAGGGTTAGGGTTAGGGTTA
>NW_022631062.1:11634037-11659131 GCF_010015895.1 Lontra canadensis | reverse complement strand
AGGGTTAGGGTTAGGCGGCCAGGGGGCGGTATTTTGTGGTGACAGGGAGGTGCTGTACCTTCACTGTGGTTGTTTGTCAGTAGTAAACCTGTGCCCTGAAAGAGAGTCTGTTTTATTGTATGTAGTTATACCTTGACCAAGTTCTTTTTTTTAGAGTTTTATTTATTTATTTATTTGAGAGAGGGACAGTGCGAGACACCATGAGAGGGGAGCAGGTCAGAGGGAGCAGCAGACCGTCGTGGGGCTGGAGCCTGATGAGGGGCTCGATCCCGGGACTCCGGGATCATGACCTGAGCTGAAGGCAGTCACTTAGCCCACTGGCCCCACAGGCACCCCAAGTTCTTTTTTTCAATAAATGACAATAGGCAGCCAGAATATTACAGTCTGTGGATTCTGACAACTCACACCATAAATATTTATTCCACACAGATCAAAGGGGCGCCTGGGTGGTCAGCGGGTTAAGCCTCTACCTTTGGCTCAGGTCATGGTCTCAGAGTCCTGAGATCAAGCCCCCATCAGGCTCCCTACGCGGCGAGGAGCCCGCTTCCCCCTCTCTGCCCGTCTCTCTACCTACTTGTGATCTCACTTTCTGTGTCAAATAAATAAATAAAATCTGTAAAAACGAAACAAAAGACCAACATTTCAGGGCTAAAACTTGGGGAAACCTTTAGAAGAAAGTACAGGAAAGATCTTCGTGACCTAGGATTGGGCAGATTCCTTAAATGTGACACCAAAAGCATCGGCAAGCAAAGGAATAAAGGGGGTTGAACTTCATCAAAATTAAATACTCTAGTAAGAAGGACACTACCAAGAGATTTAACAAAGAATGGGAGGGAGAGGCGTGCACAGCTGGCTCCGTGGGCAAAGCCTCACTCTGGGGCTGGGGGTTGTGAGCTTGAGCCCCAGGTCGGATGCAGACATCACCAGAAATGAAATCTTGAACCCCAAAGAGTCAGAGACAAATGTTTGAGCCCAGTGCATCTGGAAGGCATATCCAGAGCCTAAAATGAGCTCCCGGGGCGCTGGGGGCTCCGTGGGCAAAGCATCTGCCTTTGGCTCAGGTCATGATCCCGGGGCCCTGAGAAGGAGCCCCGTGTCAGGCTCCCTGCTCCGTGGAGAGCCTGCTAGTCCCTCTCTGCCGCTCCCCCTGCTCCCGTGCTCACACGCACTCTCGGTCAAACAAAGGAAACCTCCTTAAAAATAAACAAAATAAAACGAACTCCTACAGTACAACAAAAAGTCAATTCCATTCTAAAGGAAGAAAAAGATTGACTTTTTTTAAGAAGATATAAAAAGGATCAAGAGGCACATACAAGGAGGCTTATCATCCTGAGTCATTGCTCAATGACACCCCCCCAACTCTGAAACCTGCAGGGGAGCCCGCTCCTGCCCCCTCAGTGTCCCCCCTCCTGGACACCTGCCGGGGAGGTGCGCTCCTGCACATGGGTGCCCCCCACCCCACTCCCGGACAGCGGCAGGACAGGAGCGCTCCTGCAGACTCGCACGGTGTCTGGAAAGCCCACCTACGTGCAGGCGGACGCCGCCACCCTGTCTTACTTAGCATCCCGCACCACAGCAGATCCCCTCCACATCCTGAGAGTCAGGAAACACTTGTGCTAACTTTCTGGAAAGGCGAATTTCCCCAAGTATTTATCCTAAGGGCCTCCAAGTACTACTGAAAACAGCCCGGATCCGTCTGTCCTGCAGGTGTCCTAGTAGAGGGAGGACGCGGGGGATGCTGAGCCCCAGGAACCCTGTCCCTACAGACTGGAGTTCTCCCCGCCCTTCTCAGAGGGCTCGCTGCCCCTGGGAGAGCAGTGCACACGGGCTGATGACACTGGGGGACGCAGAAGCAGGCTGGGTGCGGAGGGCTGGCCACGCAGACGGTGCACAAGAGGCTGGGTCCTGCCGGGGAGCTGACGCCCATGTCCCTGACCCTGCGTGTCAGCTGCAGGGAGCTTGGGCCCTTCCTTCTGGGAAGCAACCAGTTACCAGGTCCGAAGCCGTAACCGTGGGGCCCACAGCCCATTCAGCCCGCGGTTTGCACCAGCCACAGACGAGCTCCCGCTGCGCTGAATCCCTGCGGGACGGCAAATGCAGCTCTGTTGCAGGTCTGCCCACCGAAAACAGGCCCCCCGTCCCCCCACTAGGCCAGGGGGGCTTTGCTCAGGGACCTGAGCGTCCTGGATCCATTACAGAGCTGCAGTGCCCGGTGGCTGTCCCTGTCCTTGGGTCTGAGCTGTTTCCTTCAGGGTGACAACCACCTGCCCAGGGTCTGCCTATAGCCATGCTACCCCAACCAGAAATTCTCCATCATCCGGAGACCCCAATGGACCTTTCTCCTCTCCCCAGACAGGTGCACCTATCCAACCACAGAATCGTGATCTCGCCTTAAGACCGAACACGGGCTCCCAGGTCTGATCTCTGCTCCGCTCTCCATATCCTAGCTGCTGAGCCCCCTACTCGGAACCATCCTGATCTCCCCACTTTCCTTGTGCCCAGGACCATCGGTCATGTCTGCACAGCCAAAGGCTATCGCAGTCCCCACACTAATTCCCACAAAAGGCACAGCCCGGCCCCAAGCCCCCATCTAGGGACTGCTTCCTGCAGAGCCCAGACAAGTCTCCCTGTCACATGGCCCATCTCACGTCCAGCCCCGACAGTCGGTCACTGCAAGCACAAAGAGACTGTGACACTTGTCCACTTGTGACTCCACCCATAGGTGTCCTGGTACTTGACGAAGGGTCTTGCGGGAGAGGTGCCTGCTGCAGACAGCCCCAGCACCCTCACTGCGCCCGTCAGCCCTGCCTTTCCTAACAATGAGCATGGGGGCTGTGCTGGTCCCATGGGCACCCGAGGGAACTGACGACACAGCCTGATACCCCAGGAGGGGACTGCCCCCTTGGCTGCTTCATCAGAGAGTTCAAAGTCCAGTTTCCAGCTCAGACATGCACAGAGCAATTGTGGTGTTTCCCTGGGCCCGTGCCTCACCCCCACGGGACTTGGGGGAAGCAGTGGCCAAGGCGTATGTTTCTGCCTAAGCAGGATGTCATGGGCTACACCAGGCTCCCCAAAATCCATACGTTGGAGTCCTGAGCCCCAGGACATCAGAGCAGGACTGTATTTGGAGATGGGGTCTTAAAAGAGGCAGTTCGGGTGAAAGGAGATTAGGGTGGGCCCGTGTCTGACAGGACTGGGGTCCTTCCAAGAAGAGGGGATGAGGACATGGACAACACAGAGGGACGACCAGTGAGGACCCAGGGAGAACCCGCGGTCCACAAGCCCAGGAGAGAGGCCTCAGGAGGACCAGCCCGTGCACACCTGGGTTTTGCACGTCCTTCCTCCAGAGCCCACAGATGTGAGTGCCTATTATCCGAGCCACCCCGTCTCATACTTGTAGCAGGGGGAGGATGCCATGGAAGAGATCAGGTCTCAGATGCGACCCAACCTGCTGCCTATGTCCCTGGTGCACAAGATACAGGGACCACAGGGATGGGATGGTTGAGGGCAGCAGGCCTCTGTGTCCCTTCCTTGTGGTTTGCACGAAGCAGGTGTTCGAGGCCGTGAGCACTTTTGGGGTAGCAGGTCCTGGCCTGTCCCAGGACTCCTTGGACGGGGACATTCGTATACACTCTCTGTAGAGTGTAGCAATGGAGGCCTCAAGCAGTGACATGGGAAGCCTGCACCCCAGGCTGGCAGGTGGCCAAGCCAGAGTCCCACGCGGGTCTCCACGCTGAGTCCGAAACCCCCTCAGCCATCTGCAGGGGGAGGAGAATGGGTTTCAGCCCTCAGACAGGGAAAACCTCGTTCTCCCAGGAGCAACAGTGACATGGGGATGGGGCGCGGGCTTCTGGGTCCGCTCCAGAGCAGAGAATCGGGGAAAGCATCGTGTGCAAGCTGCACCGACATCTCGGCCCGGTAGATGGAGTGGTCCAGCTCCAGGGGCGGCCTCACAAGGACGGGGTCCCGGTCCGGCTGCCTTCCAACCCTGTGCTCTGGACGGCCATCCGAGGGCATTTATTTCAAAGTCCCTTTCCTGCTACCCAAGCCCCAGGAGCAGATTCCCGCTCTGTCACCTCCAGGGATGTCCAGACTCGTCGTGGATCCGAGCGCACCTGTGGGCTCTGCCCTGAGTGGCTGCAATCCCTTCTGACCAGTCTCCGGGTGCCTGGCCCCTGACTAGGAATCTCCCTTTGTGGGAAGGACAGACCTCAGGAGCCATGGAGCCTTCTGAAAACAGCCCTTTGAGCAGAGTGGCGGCTCCAACTGAGAGAGCAGAACAGGCCTCCGCTTCCACTCTGGGGAGCTTGGGGAGGCCAAGAGACGCCTGGGTTGGAGGTGTTACCAACGGGTCATAGTGGGACGGAGGAGCGTCTTAGGACAAGGGGTCTAGCTCCCGCAGACCCAACCCCTGCTGGCAGGAACCCTCGGCCTAGAAGGAGGAAGGGGAAACCAGATGGACAGAGCCTGGGCCCCCGAGACCCACTGGCCTTGGACCCACATAGTGAACACGGGCCTGAGTCTTTCAGCTCTGGTGTGTGGGGACGCTCCAGCCACGTGTTGGTAACGGACTGTTGCCCTAATATCAGAGGAGCTTTGTCACGCCCTCCACGGCGGAGACAGAAAAATAAGGCTTTGTAAGACTGTTCCGAAGCCAGAGCCCACGCTGAAAGCAGAGCATGGCAGGGTGTCGCTCAGCTGAATGGGGCTTGAAAGCAGGGGCGCCTCGGAAAGGAAGGCCTGGAGTTCACGTCCCGCCCACCTCAGCTTCCACCTGCCGAGGAGCACATGTTTCCATGGCAACCCTGACAAACCTGCTCGGTTCCCTTGGCAACCAACTTTCTGAATTGCCCAAACCTTCCCCGTGCGCAGCATTCCTGTTTCAGCCTCGCGGAGCTGAAAGGGACAGGGCTGTCCTTACGTGCCAGCAAATCGATGGCTCCAACCTTGCAATTACCGGTTACACGCGGTTATTAATCATAAAATGCCACGAGGACCAGCCTTCCCGGGGGACTCACTCTGTCTTTGGCACCCATGGGAAGGACAATGGAACGGTCCTTCATGGCGGACGAGCCCCCCTTTCTGATGGGGCCGGGCTTGGGTCCCTTCCATCTCGGATGCACCCACACGCCCACAATATTGCTCGCAGTACTGGTCCACAGAGCACCTTACTCATCTCCTAGGATGAAAGGGTTATTTTAGGCAGAAAGAGTGCGCTGAATGGTAGCCCACAAAAGATGTGTCCCCCAGAACATGTGAAAGTGACCTTTTTGGGGAAGTGTTCTTTGTCGATACAACAAATGAAGGGTTTTGAGCTGACACCATCCTGGATGAGGTTGAAGGACAGTTATCCTTACCAGGGACAGAATAGGAGAGACACACAGAAAAACCATGTGAGGATGAACGCAGAGATGGGAGGGACACGGCCACCAGCCCAGGGACGCCTGGAGCCCTAGAAGGTCAAGAGGCAGAAAGGACCCTCCCCTGGAGCGTCAGGAGGGAACACAACTCTGTTCCGCCTGGACCTCAGCATCCCTGCCCCGCCTGGACCTCAGACTTGTGTTCTCCAGAGCCACGAGAGGAAGGACCTCTGTGTTGTAAGCCATTCGGTTTAGTTAATTGCTGCACCGTAGGACACGAATTCCCACCCAGCCGTACTTCTGATAAGGGCTTGACACTCAGAACATGCAAAGATCTCCTACAACTCAGCCAGGAGAATGAGGGACCTGCTTAATAGGTCGACCTGAATGGACATTTCCCCATGGAGACAGACACGCGGCTGACAGACCCATGAAAAGATGCTCAGCGTCTCAAACCGTTAGAGACCTGCACAAGGAAGCAGAAGGCAGTACCCCGCACTCCCTCTGGGAGCGCCCCTGTCGAAACCGAGGACACCAGCAGCGCTGATGCATGTGTAGGGGACTGAGAGGCCTGTCCTCCCCTGGTAGGGACGCAAGCTGGTGTGGCCACTCTGCACGACAGCACGGAGGGTCTTCAAACACTTAACCGGGAGCCGCCGTCGGACCCAGCGGTCTGACTTCTGAGCACATGGCCACACATCTGAAAGCAGGACCTCAGAGCGCCTGGCCGGCTAACAGACTGTGCACCGCTTGACCTCGGGGCTGGGAGTTTGAACACCACATTGGGTGTAGAGATTACTTTGAGAAAAAACTGAAGATCTCGGGCACCTGGGTGACTCCGTCGGTTAAGCATTTGACTCTGGACTTGCACTCAGGTCGTGAGCTCAGGGCTGTGAGATCAAGTCCTGTGCCGGGCTCCGCGCCGGGCACGGAGCCTGCTTAAGATTCTCTCTCCCTGTGCCTCTGCCCCTCCCCACCTGTCTCTCCCCATCTCTCAAATAAACAAATTTAAAAATCTTGGGGGGGAAAAAAGCCAGCAGGATTTCACGGAGATGTGAACACCCAGGTTCACTACAACGTTATTCACAATCGCCGACCAGTGGGCACAGCCCACGTGTTTCTGGACGGATGCACAGATAAGGAAGGTGTGGACTGTACGTAAAATGAAATGTCATTCCGGCTTAGAGAGAAACGGACGCCACGAAGGAGCGCTGGGGGCATCATGAGTGAATTAGGGAAGTCACGAAAGCACAGGCCCCATATGACTCCACTTAGATGTACTATCTCGAGGGACCAAAGTCATGGCACTGAACGGCCAGGGCCTGGGAAGAGGGCGTGGGAGCTGCTGGACGGGCACCGGGTCTCAGTGCGACGGCGTGAATTCCTTCCAGACATCGGTTACACGAGACGGAAAATAGTTCCTGCAAAACTGTAGGCTTCAAAATGCTTGGGGGGGGAAATGGTGTGTCCCTGTTTTTGGCTACAATTACAAATAGGGTTTTAATCTTTTTTATATATTTGAGTAAGATTTTTAAGTAAACTCTGCACCCAACAGGGGCTCAAATGCTTTTAAGAGTCACACGCTCTGACGGGGCCAGCTGTGTGCCCCAAAGTTAAAGGCCAGGTTAGCTTTATAGTTAATTAAGAAATAAGCTTTATTTTTAAATTTCACTGAAGACTTAGAGCATGAGCAGGGGGAGAGGGACAAGCAGACTCCCCTGCTGAGCATGGACCCCTCCCCCCACACAGGGCTTGACGCCAGGACCCTGGGACCATGACCCGAGCCAAAGTCAGCGGCTTAACCGACTCAGCCAGCCAGGTGCCCCTGGGACCTTTAAAAGGCTTAAAGCGTTCCGTGGGAGAGTCACGATACCTCCAAGGACGCCGTCCCCAGTGGGAGAAAAAGAATAGCGTAGAGGTCCTTGATGGGGAAGGACTCGGATTCGGTTCACCTGGACCCTTCCCGAGGCCACTCCTGGGTCTAGAATTTCTAGGGTTCGTGTCCGGGGACGGCTCCTGTCCCCCTGCGTTGCTCCCGCAGGCGCGCTCCCAGTAGAATATTAAAAATACGGCCATGCCTCAGATTGGGGCGGCAGCGGACACGCTGAACAAGAGGCTTCGGCCCCCAGCCCACCCCCACACGAGGAGAGGCGAGGCAGAGCTGGACTCTGCAGCTGCCAACCTCGGGTCACAGAGGGGCTCCGTGACGCTGTGAAGTGACCTCACGGGAAGTTCAGTGGCTTCAGGAGGGGCTGCGGCCTTGACTACTAAACAGGAGAGCTTCCCGGAAGATCACCGGGAGAAGGTGCCATGCGGCCAGAGACCACGGAGAACAAACAGCCAGTGCCAGGCCGAGCCCTGCACCATGACTTTGCAAGCGCACGCCAGGACGTCACAGGCACCGTTTGCGGCGGAGCTGTGTCCCCCCGACCACGATGCTCACGTCCTAGTACCTCGTACCTACAAACAGGTCATTTCGATGACGCTCCCTGCAGACACGACCAAGTTGAGGTCCCACTGCAGTAGAGTGGGGCCTAATCTAACGATCGGTTTGCTTCGCAAGAAGGGGAAAGGTGAGAAGACAGAAAATGCACAGAAGGCCATGGAAGGACAGAGCCAGAGGCCAGGAGTGCCATCAACCACCGGAAGCTGGAGACGGCAGGAGGGACACCCCTTCCCCACCCCCAGACCACTGGCAGGAACGCAGCCCCGCCTGGATCTCAGAGGCCCTGTCCTGCCTGGATCTCTGACTTCAGGCCCCAGAACCGAGAGGACATACATTCCTGTTGATTTAAACCCCAAGCTTGGGGAACCGTGGTACAGCAAGCTGCAGGAAACTCACCCAGACCCTGTTCTGTGGGTCTCTGGGAGCAAGGGTCTCGTTCAAGGCAGACGGTTTATGGAACCCTCCCAGCCAGCAGTGGGCCAGCAGAAATCCCAGAGCAGTGGCCGCACCAGACTGCTGAAGGGTCAAACGTGTGGGCAGGCTGCGCACCGACCTCCCGAGGTTCTGGGCGTGTGGGGGAGGGAGCACGGGTTTGGAAACATGGTGACAGTCTCCCTGTTGTCACCATTTGCCGGAGAAATCAAGACCCAGGAAGTTACAGGGTTGGAACCCGGCCGGGTCCTGGGCTGCGCTAGAAGCAGAATTCTGAAGCTGATCAGCGTGGCTTAAGGGAGGGACAGGGCTTTCTCTCCCCCGCCCACCCCAGGAAGTCCGCGGGCACCCAGGCAAGGAGCGTCCTCGGTATGATGTGGGAAACAGAAGCAGAAGAAAAATTATTAAATTTCATTACCCGCTGGCAAGCCCTTGAGACAGGCACAGTGACATTCCTCTAGGGACTCCACTGCCTCCACAAGCAGACTTGGCTAAGGGCCAAGGGCAATTGTACCCTGACCGACCCCTTCCCCTAACCAGGATCCTGTAAGCCTACTTAGTATTTTTTTAAAGGTTTTATTTATTTATTTGACAGACAGATATCACAAGTAGGCAGAGAGACAGGCAGAGAGAGGGGGGGAGGCAGGCTCCCTGCTGCTGGGCTCGATCCCAGGTCCCTGGGATCATGACCTGAGCCAAAGGCAGAGGCTTTAACCCACTGAGCCACCCAGGTGCTCCTGTAAGCCGACTTTAACAATTCCTTTGGAAACTTTCTCTCTAAACCCTCCAAGATGCTGACATACGCCCCAGTGATACACATGGAAAGGGTCTCACTAAAGGTTTTGTTAACGGTAATGAATAGCCTTTTCCCAACAGCAGCCAGCCCCTCAAGGTCCCGGAACCCTTGCTTCCAAAATTCCTCAGAGAGTTATGCCATCCCTGACCCCCTCCCCACCTGCAAGCATATAAGGGTCCACCCCTCACAGCCCCGGGGCCACAGCTTGTCCTGCCCACGGGTCCTGTCCCATGCTTTAATAAACCACCATTTCGCACCAAAGACGTCTCAAGAATTCTCTCTTGGTCGTCGGCACCGGACCTCACCCCACTGAAGACTTCATCAGGTAGAAAGCCGAGGCACCCCTCTGTGAGCCACCAACTGCTCACGGAGCCCCGTGGCATCTTGCCCTGTCAGAGCCCCCCACCCTCAGGGTCAGATGGGGTGCAGGAACCTGAAATAGGGCAACGAGCTCGCAGCAAAACCAAACCAGGAAGGACAAGCCGGGCCCAAGTGGGCACCTTCAGCCCACAGGGGAGGGTGAGCTGGAAGCTTTGGATTTACCCCGTCAGCCCCTCCCTCTCTCACCCCAGGGCCTTACTTTCCTGCCTCCCCACTTCTCCCCGGGGCGCATTTCCATCCTCTTCCTTTGCAGGCAGCAAGCCCAGTGATTAGTGACAAGTTCCAACGAAGGCCACTCAGACCCGGTAACCTGCACAGCGGCGACCGACGCTCTCCCGCCAGCCCAGCCTTGCAGCTTCCCCCAGGGACAGGAGCATCCGCGTCCAGAAGCTGACAGGTGTCCTTGCTTCGGAGATGGTTTCTACAGAGCCGTGTTGCAGGACAGCTGGGCCCCGTTCTCAGAGGGGCCGCCCAGGTGGGCCTGTTGTCACCCATCACGGGATCATAGGGACGAACCTGGGCCTCGCCGCCGCCGCCAGCAGGAACAGGTGTGGGGCATCGGGAGGGGCGGGACCGACACCCGGCCGAGGCTCTGGTTCACTTTCTAAATCATTCCAACGTGCTGCTGAGTCACAGGCAGCTTCCAGAAGACCCTGTTCTCGAAGGATGTAAGGGATAGGGGAGGTGGGGTGGTGGGTGAGGACACGGGCCAGGGTGCCCCTGGGCGCAGCAGGCACAGCGGCAAGAGAGGCCCTTCCGGGAGACAGCGCATGGCTGTGTGCATGCTGGTGAAGGAAGGCCACGCTCTCTGCCCCCACGGAGGTGGTGGACTCTGCCGGGAGCCACTGTGGCCCTGCTGGGGCCTCTGGCACCCTTCGGGCATCTCAGCTGGGAGCTGCACCAGTGGGTGGGTGAGGGTGCCCCACAGAAGCTCTTGGGGATGAGGCTCACAGAACCTGCACTGGGTGACCCCAGTAACAGGGTTGGAAAAGGCATCCCACGGCAGGGTGGGCTTTACAAAGTGAATCCTGAGTCAGGTTTTGTGAAAGGGTCAGGGTGAGGGCTTGGGGAGCAGTGGGGAGGAGCGGGCGACCCCTCCAGCCAGGTCCCAGCCCCCCCCCAGCCAGGTCCCAAACCCCTAGCCCAGGTCTCAGCCCCTCCGGCCAGGTCCCAGCCCCCCCGGCCAGGTCCCAGCACCCCTGGCCAGGTCCCAGCACACCCCGGCCAGATCCCAGCCCCTCCACTCAGATCCCAGCCCCTCCACCCAGGTCCCAGCACCCCCCCAGCCAGGTCCCAGCCCCTCCAGCCAGGTCCCAGCTCCCCCAGCCAGGTCCCAAACCCCTGGCCAGGTCCCAGCACACCCCGGCCAGATCCCAGCCCCTCCACCCAGATCCCAGCCCCTCCACCCAGGTCCCAGCACTCCCCCAGCCAGGTCCCAGTCCCTCCAGCCAGGTCCCAGCGCCCCCAGCCCTGTCCCAACCCCCCAGCCAGGTCTCAGCCCCTCCAACCAGGTCCCAACCCCGCAAGGCTCTTCTGCGTGCAGTCTGGTGTGTTATTTCGCTTCTCCCAGGATGTGTTGGGGGGTGGGGTGCCGAGGGCACCCGCCGGGAGTGTAACTCGCTGAGGATGGGACTGGGCTAGAAGGGGTGTGGAGCTCACGTTTTGGGAACCACAGCCCCACGCATGCTGCGCACGCAGCCCGGAGTTTCCCGCAGAGGTGGGGGATGGGCTCCAGTGCGTGTGTGTGGGATCACGGATTGGGGGGAACCCCAGGGAGCCTTCGCTGTCTTTGTTGCCACATGGGATGTGTGATTCCACAGGTGGAAGCCTCGGGAGCTCACGGCCCAGCACCCCCAGTGCCCCCTGTCTGGGCCCCTGGGAGCTGGGAGGACCAGGCCAGCCTCTGAGACTATCGTCCTTCACAGGACACGGTGTCCCACAAGATAGGGGCTGCGGCCAAGAAGAAATCCAGGATGGGGAAGGCTCCTGTGTGGGGAGAGGAGACGAGGAAGGTTGTGTAAGTGGACATGTGGGCCCATTCTGGAAGGTTCTGTTGCTTCAAATGCCGTCTTTTCTCCGCAGTTTACCTGGTGGGCCCTAGAGGGGAGAGCTGCGGCCCAGGGTGTTCTTTTAGGGGGTCTCAGCCACCCCTTGGTGGACCCGCACGTGACCCCTGACAAGGACACGGTTCTGAAAGTGATCGTGGCTCTACAAGATTCCACGTTTGGAAAGTGCACCCAAGACTGGCTCTTTGAAGCCCACAGCCCGTGCGGGTCCCGCTGAGGGCCCAGCCCCAGAATCCAGGCTGCTCCAGCAGACACGCTTGCTGTGGAAACTCTGACTTCCTTCCCGAGAGTAGACAAGGACAAGATTGCAGCCACGGCCGGCAACCGGTTCTGGAAAGTTCCAGAAGTTCTTACGGGCGAGCTGAGACATGGACACAGGGCTCAGCCTTCCAGACACTGGGAATGCTCCCAGACAAGCAAAGGCACGTAGGTGACGGGGAGGGAGGTGTGAGGTCCCCGAGGCCACCCCAGCTCCGGGCACTTGCTAGGACGGTCGCAGGACTGGGAGTAGGGTGTGGAGCAGGGGTCCAGTGACCACCCCGGCTATGCGCGCAGGCGTTCCGGGGTTGGGGGGCGTCGGGGGAGTCCCGGTGCCCGCCCTGGTGTTCGCTCGCGGAGTCCCGACCGCCTCGCAGACAAGGCGATTCCACAGCGAGGCGGGGTCAGTGCCCCTCCAGGGAAGCCCCTTAGAGACCCCGTGCCTGTCTGGGGAACGGTCACGTGGGCTGCCTGCCTGCCACCCCCAATCCAGGCCCCAGAAGGAAAGCAGGCGTCCGGCATGACCCACGGGTTCGCTCCAGCAATGCGGACGCTGAGAGCCCCTCGGACGGCTGGAACGCGATCGGCTCAGGTCGGGGAGCCGCGCACTGCCGGTAGCTGCGGGGTTGCACGGAGAACGGCACCGGAGACGGGTGGGGGGTGTAAGGGGCGGGGCCAGCAGTGGGGCCGCCGCGGAGCCAGGGGGAGGCGGGGTCGGCGTGGAGACCCGGTGGGGGCGGGGCGGGGGAGGTGGGACGCGCCCCGGTGGGCCCTGAGCTGGTGTCTGACCAGGGGGGCGGACTCAGGCCGCGGGGCGGGGGGGAGCTGGGCCAGGAGTGGGGCGTTTAGGGGCGGGGACTGAGCCGGTAGGCGGGGCCGGCATGGAGACGGGAGGGGGCGGGGCGGAGAGGGGAGGCAGGCGGAGGTTGGGGCGAGTGAGCCAGGGTCCGGGGCCGGGGGCGGGGACTGAGCAGGGAGGCGGGACCACCCAGGTCCCCGAGTCGATGGGAGGTGGGGGAGGTGGGGGAGGTGGGGGAGGGGGGGGAGGGCCAGGGTGGGGCCGCCCAGCGGGGTCTAAGCACGGAGGCGGAGTCAGGTCAGGTGGCAGGATCGGTGAGGCGGGGTCTGGACAGTGCCCGCTGGAAATGGGGAGGTAGGGTCGCGGCCAGGGTCCTAGGGGTCTGGGGGTTTGGGGGACTGATCAGGTCAGGACCAGAGTGGATCCTGGTGAGCCTGGGTCAAAGCAGGAACGGGGACTGAGCGCAGAGATGGTGTCTGGGGTGAGGTCAGGTCCCGGTGGGTTTCGGAGAGCAGGCGGGGGTGGGGGAGACTGGGGGAGGGTTGAGCTGCTGGGGAGGGGTGAACCCCAGGGAGGCAAGGGCTGGGGCGTGGCTAAGGAGCACGGGGAGCTCCAAGTCTTTGGCTCTTTCTGGCGGCCTGAGTGGTTTTGCACCTGCCGGCCTTTTCCCTGAGGCGTGTCAGCCACACAAGTGCACACGTACATGCCCATCCACGCTCAGACGCGTGGATACACGTTCGAACGCACGCACACCCCCGGATGAAGTCACATGTGCGTACCCGCACAGGTACCCGGTGCACATGTGTACACGTAAGTGCGCACATATGTACCCGCTCGCGCACACCCATCCGTCGGACACACACGCGTGCGCTCACCTAGCCGCACACGGACACACGTGCACAGGATGCTGGCATACATGTGGGTAGACACATCACACCTTCTCAGACACGTGCATCCACACTCACACTCCAGGAGAGCAAACGCCAGCTCATCCTTTAGGATTCCAGTCAGGGGCGTCTGGGTGGCTCAGTGGGTTAAGCCTCTGCCTTCGGCTCAGGTCATGATCCTGGGGTCCTGGGATCGAGCCCCACATCGGGCTCTCTGCTCAGCAGGGAGCCTCTTTCCCCCTCTCTCTCTGCCTGCCTCTCTGCCTACTTGTGATCTCTCTCTGTCAAATAAATAAATCTTTAAAAAAAAAAAAAAAAAGGATTCCGGTCAGAAGTCCTCTTCTGCAACCATCTTATCTTCTCAGGCCCACCCATCCCAGGACGGGGTCACAGCACGTTCGCGTCATGACTCATTAGCTTGTCCCATAGGTGCTCCTCGTCTGCCAGGAGGACACGAGTACGTGAAGCAGGTACTGTGGCCAGCGTGTCCCTGCAGCACCGTAATGAACACTTGTGTTGTCAAGGGGCAGGTTCCGTGTTGGGCTTAACTCTAAATCTCCTTTTTCAGGCATAGAAATCCTTCCAGGTAACATTGGGGCTTACTTCGGGGCTGCCCGTGACAGAAGACGGGACTTTCGTGGCTGTACGGACATACGCAGGTGTGGAGGCTGGGCTGCTAATCTGGCCCCTCGACAACAGTATCAAAGGTTTGGGGTCTTTGCTTCCATCTTTCCTCTTCCTCTGGCAGCCCGCGGGCACGGTCTCCTCGCAGTCCCCAAATGGCTTCTGCAGCTCAAGGCATCAGACATACAGTGGACGCCCCCGTTCATTCTGCTCCCTCCTGACAATCGTAATTCTTCCGGGGAAACCCTTCCTGTGGGGGTCCCAGCAGAGTATCTCCACAACCCACTGGCCAAGATGCCAGCCAAACCAAACTCACAGAGCCAGGGTCACTCGATTAGTAGAATCACCTCAGGCCGTGGCTCTCTGCCCACCAGCTTCTGCTCCTTCAAACAGCCTGACGGAGATACGTTCCCTACCACGCAGTCCATCCACGGGACAACTCCGTGGCGGTCCATGCAGTCATAAAGCTGGACCGTTATCACCACCATCAATGTCCGAACCTTGTCATCGCCCTGGAAGGAAACCCCTTACCTCCTTCCCCCAGCCCAGGACAACCACTAATCTCCCCAGTCTCTCCAGATTTTCCTGATCTAGACATTTCGTGTACAGGGAGGCATGTGACCTATGCCGTGCCCATCTCTTCTCTCACTGAGCATCTGCTTTCAAGGTCCATCCCGCTTGTGGTCCATGTCAGCGATACCTGACATTTCCCATTGGTCCCCAGTTTATTGTCCCATTGTCCCCGGTTTTTATGCTAGCAGCGGGAGTGAAGCAGTGTCTCGTGGTGGGTCTGTCAAAGGATTCTCACCCCTTTATGCCAAGTATTTTGCAGGGGCACCTGGGTGGCTCATATGGTGGCTCATATGGAACTGTCTTCAGTTCCGGTCGGGATCTCCACGTCTTGGGATCGAGCCCTGCATCAGGCTCCCAGCTCAGGGGGGAGTCTGCTTCTCCCTCTCCCTCTGCCTCTCCACCTGCTTGTGCTGTCTCTCTGTCAAATAAATAAAATCTTCCCAAAAAACCTGTTTTGTGACACTCCCCTCACCTTCTGAAGTCCGAGGCAGAGGTAACATAGGGTTTCTGCACGTGGAACTCACATGTGGTTGACTCTATGTATTATGTAGCTGTAATTGTACCATAAAGGGAACGAAAGGGAAATACATTTTAATAGAACAACATGTAATTTAGTATGTCAGCGCTTGGCTTCAACATCACAAAACCTGTAAAAGTAATCAGATGCTTACATTCAAATTTAAGAAAAGGGATAACATTCTACTTGATTCAACCTTTAAATTTAATATTTTTCAAATGAGGCGTATCTGTATAAAATCTGAATCACTATGGTTACAGCAGTCCTGGTGCGTTTATTCTCAATTCAAACGCTGAGTCACTCTGCCACTGAAGGTACGTTTTTCCAAAACGCTAAAACATTCTTGGTAAGATTCGGAATAAAAATGAGAACACCCTTTCCTAGAATCCCATGGTAGGTGTATTCCTGCAAAATTAAGCCTGTCTTACAGTCATTCAGAGGTCATCTGTGTTATAAGCAGACCAAAGTTAGACTGCTTGCTCAGAAATGTTTGCTGGTCTCCCCCGGGGAAAGGCGGGCAGGACGCAGAGCCGCGTCCCTCCCTGCGGGATGCCTGGCATCAAGACACCCCCGCGGAACAGGCACAGAACACCCAACTTCTGTGTCGACCTGAAATCTGCAATTCCACGTACACCCGGGAGAACGCAGCTGTGGTCGAAGGTCCCCAGACTGGGACTGGAGAGGACAGTGGTTTGGAGGGAATCCCTGTGCAGGGCCCGGGAATCACGGGTGCTCCTGAAATTAGTCTGCCTGGGAGCCCATTTCCAGAGCAAACCCTCATGCAGCCGCCTTTTCCTATGGACATTAAACCCTTGAGATCCCATAAATTCACGATGTCTTATTCATCTAGGGCTGACTTATCAATGTGCCCCAGACGGAAGGGCGCAGATGGTAGGCGTTCATCTTCCAGTCTGGAGGCTGGGAGTCGGAGATCCAGGCAGGGCTGAGGCTGGGAGTGTGAGATCCAGGCAGGGCTGAGGCTGGGAGTCAGAGATCCAGGAGAGGTCAAGGCAGGTTCCTCTGGAGACTTCGCTCCTGGGCCTGCAGACAGCATCTTCTCCTTGTGACCTCACGTGGTTGTCCCTCTGCATGGGTCTGTGTCCTCATCTCCTTACAGGACAGCAGTCATGTGGGGTATGGCTACCCTACTGACTACTGAAACTAAAGTATCTCTTTAAAGACCTCATGTCCACATACAATCACTTTCTGGGGTCTGGGGTAAGGACTGGAAGGAGTGGACTTGAGGAGGACACAACTCAGGCCCTAAGAAGAAATTTCCTGCCTTCCGCAGCCTGGAGACGTTTCTGTTAAACGGAGAGCAGGGGCATGCATGGGGCGTCATGAAGCGACTCTAGGTGGGACCCAGCACATCCCCTGTGTCTCTGGGAAGTCCTGCGTTTCACAGCCTCCAACACGTGCCACCCTTTCTGGCTTCGCCCAGCACACGTCTTTACGTGGCTGGAAGGAAGGAGTTCCTGAAAGGACGGGCTGGGCTGTCAAGGCTCACTCCCGGGCAGCCCGTGGACCTCATGGGGAATATGCTGGAACTCCTTCCTGACTGACAGGCTTATTCAGAGCACAGCGTCTTGGGCTTACACCCGCCCTAAAGGCCAGTCCAGCTTTCCGGCTGGTCCTCACAGAAGCTGTAAGTCTTCGTGCCTTCTCTCCTAACACAGTGTCTGCCTATTTTTCTGTTTTTACAGCATCGTTGGTGGTCGGCTCTGTCCCCCGCCCCACGCTCTGTTGAATTCAAGTCTGCCTGCGACAAAATCACTAAGGTTTATTTATGATCTTCTTATCGACATATCCCCAAAACCGAAAGCCCAAGTTTGGGACACACACAGGCCGGCATACGACCTTAGAAGACGTACGGGAACGTGTGTGGGCAGGAAGCAGATCTGGGGCTGTCTGCAGGCGCGAGAGGGAGAGGCAGGAGGGACCGCCAGGGAGGAAAGGTCCGTCTTTATCTGGATCATGGTAAGAGTTTCAGCGTTCGCACACATTTCAGAACTTACCCAAACCTACGGTTTCCGTGTGCGTTTTATCGCATGTGAATGACGCCCTCGTGAAGCTATCAAAACAACTCACGGTTTCGGGTGGTAGCACATCATTGCACATTCAAAGAATTATTTTGATGCATCTTGCTTTTAAAGGAGCCCGGTGTTTGTGTCCCCTCCGTGTCATTTGGAGCTCGGCTGGGTTGGGTCCAGGAAGCGTCCTTTAGCTTGGCTCTCTCGGTGTTGTAAGAATGATGCAAACACACATTTCTCTTGCAGTGAAAGCTGATTGGGACCTGACGGGGCTGGTTGGTGGGGCAGGGAAGGAGGGACGGACACACTAACAATACTCCGTAAGTGGAAAAACCTAGACACGGAGATCGGAAGATCCTATGAGCGGGAGCTTTTCTTAAAATAAAATACCACACAGGCAAAGGTGGGATGAGAAGGACCATACCCCGGCTTTGCTGAGGCTTTGCAGTCCATCGGGTTAATCAAGAATTTCTAGGGCCATCTGGCTGGCTCTGCTGGTGGAGTGTGCGAACCTTGATCTCGGGCTCGGGTTTGAACCCTGCGTTCGGTATAGAGATTACTTAAAAATAAAAAAAAATTAAAAATTAAAAAAAACGATTTCTGAGTCAAAGAGTGGATGCCAAAGGTCAGCCATTGCTCAATGGCTAAGCATTGTGGACCCCCTTTGGCCCGCTTCCCGGGCCCTGAGAGAGGAAACCGTGTCAGGAGTGGACCACGCACCCTGTGGAACCTGTGCCATGATTTGCTTTCCACATGACCAAAAGAAGTGTTTCAAACAGTCCACTGCCGGATTTACCGGACCTTCTGTGTAACACTTGGGCCGTCATTAGGAAGGAATTGGAACACTAACTGATAGTTTGTAACAAAACTTCCAGGAGATGTCTCTATGAATATCGAAAAGTGGAAACTAAGAATGTATCTAATGAGTCTTTTTTTTAAGTTTTTAAAAAATGTGTTTCTTAATTTAAGAAATCTGTCCCCCCAACCCGGGGTTTGAACTCACATTGCCAAGATCGAGTTGCACGCTCCACGCACTGAACCAGCCAGGTGCCGCTAAATCTTCTCTATTCCTGGCCATAAGTCACGATCACCCTTCAGTACCTGTGGGGAAACAGGGCAGTTGCGCTCATCCTATTAAAAGATGCGGCTCAGATGCATTTGTGTTTTCTGCTGTAAATTGCATGTGGTAAATGTAAACACCTACCGTGTTAGTGAGTTGCCAGGAGTCATAATAATTCAGGAAAAGGGGTAACCGTTGGAGCTTTAGGGCTCTAACAACTGTCACTATGAGCATGGAGGTGGTGACGTGCTCAATCAAAGATGTAGGCATAAAACGATGTTGCCTAACAGTTCACTGCCAGGAAAAGAAAACTTGTAACGTGCTCTGAGTGATGAGGAATGAACATATAATTTCAAATAGGAAGAGAATAGAAAGATACAAGTCTGGGAGGCGTAGGCTTAGGGTTAGGGTCATGGTCCCAACTAGATGACCCGCTTCCAAAGGTGGACATAAGGAGCCCATGAAAGGGCCCAAGCTGCAGAGATGGGGCCAGGCGAGCCCAGGGGACCTGGGATGGCGACCCTGCTCTGCACGGTCCTGGGCAGGCCGAGTGTGGTCCTTGTCAACGTGTCTGAACTCACAGACATTCACAGCACTGGACTCTGTCCCATGAATAACACTGTAGCTCCTCGCTGGTCACAAATGCACCACCCAGAGCCAGATGTTCATAATCAGGGGAACTGGGAAGGGGGTGCTGGTTGGAGAGGACATGGGAACCCTGGATTTTCTGCTCCATGTTTCTGTAAACCTGAAACTGCTCCTAGAAAGGAAGTGTAGTAATTATAAAACAAGAAGGTAAAGCACAGGGATAAGGGAAGGGGAAGGATGGACAACAGGGAAGAGTGGAGACCCGCAGGGCTTTTGCAAGGTGGGGTTCCCTTCCGACAGACCCACTCAGACCAAGAGCACTGCAGAATCCTCAGAATGTGGGCGAGTCTTGCAAATGTAACATTCCAGGAGGAAAGTGAGTCCCAAAAGATTGCATACAGCATAAAACTGTTTACAAGTTACAAAAAGTAAAAGTTAAACCACATGGCTTTTAGGTATGGAAGTGAGTTTAATAGTGACTCTCCCCCCCCCCGCCCCCGCCAAGGACATGCACCCCTCATAATCCCTGGAAGCTGTGCTCGGATCTCAGCTGGAAAATGGTCTCTGCAGACGTGATTCAGGGAAGGATATGAGATGAGACAGTCCTGGATCAGAGTGGTCCTAAATCCAGTGACGGGTCCTTAACGAAAGACATGCAGAGCAGGCGGCAGAAGAGGAAGAGCCCATAGGGTAATGAAGGCAGAGGGGTGACGTGTGTACACACTGAGGGACAGATCCCCAGAGCCGCCAGGGCTAAAGACCTGGGAGGGATCCTGGGATGGACCTGCCCCTGGAGCTCCTGGAAGAACCCATCCCTGCGGACACCCTCACGTTATGCTTCTGGGCTCCACCATGTGCCAGAGTGAATTGTGAGGGCCCCAGTTTGGGGTAATTTGGTAGAGCAGCCATGGGGAACCAACAGCACATGCACCTAGGGCAGACTAGCCACCCCAGGCAGAAGGCAGGCAACCAGCAGTGCTGGCCAGGGTGGGCGAGCAGGTGGGTGGGATGGCAGGGCTGGAGGCCACCAAGCTTTTTAGGGGCGACGGTTTGCAGTGCTGATTAAGTTCTAACCGTCACATGCGTGCGAGCACGACAGCACAGCCGGACTGAGCCCGAGTCGTGATCCAGGTGAGTGGCCATCCCACTGTCCCCCTGTGGTCCTCCACACAAGGCAAAGAGAGTTGCCGTGAGCTCTCGGATATCTGAATGGACGATGTTATAAACTCACTTGAAATGGGAACGTGTATTCAACACACGCAAGAACGATAAGAGAGGCTGTACACTGTGACCAGCAGTCTGCAGGCATCTCCAGCATCAGGATCCAACGGCCCAGGAGACTGGGTGTGATGAGTGGGTGGCTTGCCCCACAGCTGCCCACGAAACCTCTGTCCTTGTCCATGGCCAGCTCTCAGGGGGGGTCCCACAGGAGGGTCATCTGGGGGCTCAGACGGAGGCCGGCCCAAGTCCAGAGGTCTGGTGGTGCTCTGCGTGACGACCAAGCCCTTGATCCCCACAGATCGGTCAGGATGGGCAGCTGAGCTGGCCACTGATGGAGCAAAGGAGGGAGCCGGGGGGCCTGTCAGCATTGTCCAAGGGGACAGGGACTTCATGAGTCTTATGTGAGTCTCAGGAGGACAGTGGCTCATTGCAGGAAGCTGGGGTGAGTTCCCTGGGGAACCAGAACAAAGGACTACATGCCGGTGGCTTACACATCAGAAATGACTTTATTGTCTGGGGGTTCTGGGGGCCAGAAGTCCCACACCACATCACAGCTTCACAGCTTTGAGAGGGCTTCACCCTCTCCGAAGGCTCTATGGAAGAGTTGGAGAGGAGAGGCTTTTCTTCTACCCTCTTATGTTCTGTCAGTGAGGCCTGTGAATTAAAGTAAAAAATGAGAGATTAAAAGGAAACAGAACACCTTGTGTATGCATACGGACATGCAGAGGCCTCCAGAGATGAGAAGTGAGGCTCAAAGATGTAGTTACACTCAGGGGTTTACACCTCCTTTTAACTAAGAAGAGGGTTTGGGTTTCACGAACCGATGAATTGTGGGGACGTGACTAGAGAAACAGTGAGGGAACTAATGGCCGATACAGGGTATTTTAGTCAGGTCTGTCTGTGCACTGTCTTCTCGGTGCTGGTGGTCCCTCTTCAGTGATAAGGGTCACTGCCCTTCTCCTGGCACAGGACAGAGGAGGGGAAATCTTCACAAAGGGAAATTTGGGGTGGCAGCTTTTTTGGTCCTCTTCAAAGGATCAGTTCTAGGCATCTCTCCTGGCTTCTGGAAGTTGTTTGGCTTGTGAAAACTTCATAGCAACCTTCACAAGACATTCTCCTAGGTGCATGGGGGTCTGTGTCCAAATTCCCCTTTCTTATAGGGAAGCCAGTCCTGCTGGATTAGGGCCCAGCCTAATGGGCTCTATGCAGACCCCGTGACCTAGTGAGGTCACAGTCTGAGGTCTCCAAGTCTAGCAACCTTTCAGCCTAGAATAAAGCCGGTTTCTGGAACATGGAGGTAGGGTAATTCCATTGATCATAGTGGTTTCCCAGGAGCGTAGGCTGGGGAGACTTTCTGCCCTGTGGGGGTTCTTATCGCTTTTCTCCAAGCCTCTCCATTCCCTCACCCTGTCGCAGTCCCTGGGCTCTGTGTTTGGATCACAGGTTGTGTCGGAGAGATCCCAGGGGGACACCCCGAGCCCTGCAGACTGGGGTCGGATCCGGAGCTGACGATCTCTGCCCAGGAGCAGGAGTCCGCAGTGGGGGAAGGGGTGTGGGGTCCTGTTCTGCTCCCGCAGCTGTGTGAGCATGGATGAGTGTGTGAGCGTGATGGAGAGACGGAGAGAGACACAGAGAGGGAGAGACGCGTGGGCGGTAGTCCTCGTAGTGCAGAGACGGAAATGAGACGCGGATGAGATGTGGAGGAGACACCCATGGGACACGGATGGGACAGGTGAGGCCCGGATGAGGCTGGCTCTGCACCGAGTAGGGAGGAGAACCCCCAGGGCATGTGACAAAACCTGGACAGGCATCGAGGACAGTGACAATGTTGTTCTGGAAACTCTGGGAAACATGCACAGACTGTCCCCCAAACTGGCATGAAGTTGGTTTGTTTTCAAGCTGGTTTATCGATCTGAAAGAGGGAGCGAGTGAGAAAGCGCGGAGGCAGGGGAGCCAGAGAGGGAGACGCAGACTCCCTCTCTGGCTCCCCTGTGTGACTCGATCCAGGACCCCGGGATCATGACCGGAGCCAGAGGCAGACGCTTCACCGACGGAGCCCCCCACACAACCCCCTTTTATTCATTTTTAAAAATCAATTAATTAATTTATTTGACAGAGAGAGGGAAAAAGACTGTGATGAAGTGTAAAATAATTCGATCTCTTGGACAATACGCCTGAGGCCACTTTGAGGCCCGGCAAAGTGATGTCACTGTTCTCTGCACAGAGCCGGGGAGCCCAAGTCGGTGGACGCAGGGTGGTGACAACCTCAAGGACTGCCCATACTGTAGACACATGACTAGGTGGAAGGGTTGGGGTGGGGGCAGTAATAGTGTAATTGTGGGGAGGTGACTTGGAGACATGAGGGGATGGGGACAGACCCCAAAGTGCCGGGGAGAGACAGGGGACAGATCCTGGAAAGCAGTGGGGAAGGGGACAAAGGACAGACCCTGGAGAGTGGTGGGGGAGGGGACAAATCCCAGAGAGGGAATAAGGGAGAGACCCTGGAGACAGAAGGGGAGGGGGGGAGGGGACAGGTGACAGACTCCTGAGTGCAAAGGAAGCGGAATAGGGGGATGGATTCCAGAGTGGGGGGCAGGGGACAGATGCTGGAAATGGGGGGATGACACACACGACACTATGGACAGACCCTAGAGAGTGGGGGGGGGTGGGACAAACCCTGGACACAGGGGTAGGAGTGGGGGACACAACAAGGATGACACAGGGGACAGACCCCCGGAGAGTGGGGAAGGGAGAGGGAACAGACTCCAGAGCAATGGGGGGACAAGACACAGAGAGGACAGACTCCCAGAGAACGGGGCAGAGGGCACAGATGGGGGTGCCTACATGGGACTGCACAGAGGACAGACCCCTGGAGAGGAGTGGGGAGAGGACAGACTTCAGAGAGGGGAGGGGATGTCAGGGGACTACACAAGGGACAGACCCCTGGAGGACAGTGAGGGAGAAGACAGAAGAGACACCCCAGGGAAGGGAATGACACAGGATGACTGGGGGGGGGGACAGCCCCCCCCCCCAGAGCAGTGGAGGGAGGACAGGGCATCAGAGTCAGTGTGGGGAGGTCATGAGCAGAAACCACACAAGGAAGGAGATTCCTGGAATCCCCGCGACCCTGGGAATGGGGCCCCTGGGCTGTGGGACTGAAATCCCAGGGCACAGCTTTGTAAGCTGCTACCTGAAGAATTCGGACAAAAAGTTGACTTCCTGAAACACCCGTAGAATTAGCTAACAGCGTTCACAAGCCTTGTCACTTATATCTTTATCCTGTGTTCTGGGTAGACAACGTGTGTGGGTCAGGAAAAACCCCCGAAGAGGAAAAATCCTGGGGACCTGGTGCCACAGACGAGTCTTATTTCCACGGGGATCGTTTTAACTCTTACCTGCTCCCTTACCCGCACGCGGATCCATATCCCAGAGCAGCCGGGGTCAGGGCATTGGGGACAGAGGGTCACGGGGTGAAGGGGATGTCACAGGGTGGGGTCATGGGGCTAGGGGAGACGTCACAGGATGGGGGTCTCAGGACTGAGGGTGGTGTCACAGGGCAAGGTCACAGGGTGGGGGTCACTGTGATGGAGGCTATGGGTCGTGAGACGGGGGTGATATCACGGGACAGGGTCACTGGTTGGGGGTCACAGGGCTGGGGGCTGAGGGTCACAGTGCTGAGGGTGATGTTACAGGGCAGGGGTCACGGGGCCAAGGGTGATGTCACAGGATGTGGATCAGGGGACTAGGGTAATGTCACAGGATGGGGGTGATGTCATGGGGTGGGGTCATGCTGGGGACTCAGCTGCCTTTAAACTTTGCCTCCAACCTGACAGAGCCCAGGTGCTGAGGGAGGGGGGTGTCTGTGGGGGGGGGTGACCCCACCTGACAGAGCACAGGTGGTGAGGAAGGGGGTGTCTGTGGGGAGGGTGACCATGCACGTCCTCTGTGCCCCAGAGGTGTGCCATGTCTCTCAGCCCTGCCTTTGAAAGGACCCCCAGGGGTCCCTCTCTCGTGCCCCTTCAGAGTTCCAAGCACCTGTGCCAGGTGGGTGCCCTCCTGCCCAGGCGGCCAACTCTGTGTGGCCCCGAGCCCGTGGCTCCTCTCCCTGTCTCTTCATCTTTGCGTCCCACTCCTGCGGGGGGTGGCGAGCGAAGCCTGGGCCCACGGGGGACCACGCTGCATCCTGCAGGCACGGTGGGCGGTCGGGGTCCCGCCCGAGAACAGTGGGACCCTGGGACACGGCGGCAGGTGGACGATGCAGGCACAGGTGTGGGCGGGATTCTTGTGAACCATGAGCCGAAGTCACATGCAAGACCGGATGGAACCGGAGGGTGTTACGCCGAGCGAAACTCGTCAGTCACAGACACGCACGTACCGTGTGACGTCCCTGATACGAGGAACCTGAGAAACAAGGCAGAGGCTCACAGGGGAAACGGGAGACAAACCCTGAGAGACTCCTGATCTCGGGAAACAAACTGAGGGTTGCTGGAGGGGGGTGGAGGGACGGGGTGGCTGGGGGTGGACGCTGGGGGGGTGTGCGCTGTGCTGAGCGCTGTGGATGGTGTAAGCCTAATGAATCACACACTTGTACCCCTGGAACAAGCAAGACATTATGTGTTCATAGAACAAACCAACGAAAATCCCATGAGCCCTTCTGCCGCTTTGTTCAAACATTTCCTGAACGAGGCATATTTTAAGGAAAATCAAAGTCATGATTTCCCGAGGAAGAAACGCAAACGCAAAGAGAGAACAGCTGCGAGAGAAACAGGGTTCACGTCAGAGGGGAGGTCCCAGAAGCCTGCTTGGCAGAGAGCAGAAGGAGCAGGTCCCGTCTTTTTTATCTTTTCTGAGACATGGACAGAGATGAAGGGCTTTCCACGTCCATTTCCTAGGGGGACGGGACCTGGGTGCAGGGACAGCCAAAGTGGGGTTTGGGGGGAAGCCAGATGAAGCTACGTCCACAGTGGGGTTGGGGGAGGGGACCCAGCTGGAGGGACAGCCAAAGTGAGGTTGGGGGAGGGGACCCAGGTGCAGGGACATCCACAGTGGGGTTGGG
>NW_022631062.1:11600339-11634027 GCF_010015895.1 Lontra canadensis | reverse complement strand
TTGGGGGAGGGGACCCAGGTGCAGGGACGTCCACAGTGGGGTTGGGGATAGGAGCCAGCCCATGTGGACCCGCAGCTGTGCCTGGTCGATGTCTTCGAGGTGACCCTGTGTGAGGAGGACGCCATGTACGGTTGTCCAGAACTTGCCCCCAGGACACCCTGAACCCGTCCGGTTCTGCCCGTGATTTCCCTGTCACAGGGACCCATGCGGCGTGTCGGTGCGTGGAACGTCAACTTGACTCTCAAGGTGTCATGCCTCGGTGCTGGGCTGTAGGCAGGGGTGAGGCGCTGAGCCCTGCGGGTACCGGGTATTGGGGGAACCTGGAGGAGGTGGTGCCCAGTGAGGAGGCAGGCCCAGGGCCCCGGCACACAGGAGGCATCCAGCCCAGCAGGTCCGTGTGACAAGGGATGTGCTGTGTGCTCGCCATCGGGGAGGGCAGGGGTGCGACTGAGAGTGAGCAGGTGTGCTTTGGGGAGAATGTTCTGGAACCAGACAGGGGGTGGTGCCCAGCATGGGGAGTGTCCCCAACACTTGCCTTAAACACCTTACCAACCGTTACACAGAAGGACCCCACAGGAAGATTATCTAGAAAGGCCACGCCGGGTCCTGGGCTCGGGAAACACCCCTGTCCCTTCCCCTCATGGGTGACATTGGTGACAAGTGGGTCTTCACCCCAGACATGCTTACTGCCCCGGCACAGGAGGCCTGCGGCGAGTGTGTGGACCCCGTGCTGGTTCCCAGAGGTGGGAATGAGACAGCAGTAGCTTCTGTCCCAAACAAGGTGTGAGGGTCCGCAAGGAGACCCCCCCACGGGGCGTGAGGGTCAGCGGGACAAGACACCCCTCATGGGGCATGAGGGGGTCAGGGGGTCGAGACCTTGAGACCCTGCAGGGATGAGGCCTTGGGGCTTCTGGCATCAGTGCAGCCTGGAGGACTGCCTGGAGGAAGCGGCCACAAACAGGGCCTGGTGGACGGAGGTCGGGGGTGCAGGGGAGTCAGCTGTTTCCACAGGCAGCACATGCTTGTTCTTGACACCCCCACCCCAGGAGGCTGCGAGTGTGCCGTGGGTGGGGCCCATCCGGGTGTGGGCAGGTCCCTGCGGACCTTCCAGCCTGTCCAGCTCCAAGAGGCCCGCATACCTCAGCTCACGGCAGAGCCAGTGAGGCTGGGTGTCCTTGTCCACAGCATCCCCCCTGCTCCTCCTCCCTCCGTGTCCACGTCACAGCCCCTGGGACTGCACCCCCACGCCCCCCCTCCCCGGGTGAGGCAGGCCAGTCCCTGCTTTAGCTCAGCCTTTGCAGCGACCTCCAGGCCAGTGCACTGGGGGGCCTGCCATGCACAGGTTCCCGGGGAGCAGTCCCACCTGAGGCAGGATGGGCAGTGGAGCCCAGTGGAGGCCAGATGTCCGAAACCGGCCCGAAGGGAGGGAGGGTCTGGTCGGCAGGCAGCCCAGGTGAGGTCACCGTCAAGGCCCCCAGAGCTCAGAAGCCCAGAGCCCCATTTTATGGGGTCTGTGTGGGGTCCTGGGCTGTGGAGGGGAGCCTGTGGGGTCCTGGGCTGTGGAGAGAACCCCCCCAAGGAGGGGGCTGTGGGCAGGGAGCTGGGTCTCAATGCAGAGAGGGAGGAGAAGCAGAGGCCAGAGGAGGGGGAAGAGATGGGGAGAGAGGAGGAGAGGGAGGAGGGCGGGGAGGGAAGAAGGAGAAGAGAGAGAGAAAAGAGGAGGGTAGGGGAGAGAGGGGGGAGAGAAGAAGCAAAGGAGAGAGGAGGGGAGGAAAGAGAGGAGGAGAGGGAAGGGAGGTAGAGGACAGGGGAGGGGGAGCGGAGAGAGGAGGGCAGGGAACAGAAGCCAGTGGGCTGTGGCTGTCACCGCAATCCCCAGGACCCCTGGCCCCAGAGCACAGGCAGCCACGGGGCTGCAAGGGGGAGGGTGCCTGGCACCCGGTGCAAGGAGGCCACCTTGGAGAGCTCCACCCACACCCTGGGCAGAGCCAGCCCCCTGAGCCCCCAGCCCCACAGTTTAGTCCCGTCTTCCTATGGTCTGGCGGCGTCCCCTCTGGTCCCAATCTCCGGCAGACTTGCCGTGAGGCACATTTGCTGAGCAGACGGGGCTTGGGGGGCGGGGGGCGGAGACAGGACTAGGGTCCCACGTGCTGGGCTCCCAGTCACCTGGGGTCAGCATCTGAGTGGGCCAGTCTGCAGGTGTGCACGTGCCCTGAGTCCCCTGACTGGGGCCGGGACAAGGGCCACTCAGGCCAGATGGCCGGACACTTCAGTACAGGACAGGGTCACTTTGCCGGCCAGTGTGCTCAGAGATCAGAGGTGCCGGCACCCAGGGGTGTGAGGCAATCCGGGCTCTGATGAAAGTCTTATTTGCTCTGGCCCCAGAGTCCAGACCACAGCCAGAGCACGGTCAGACTCTCAGGATGTCCTCCTTTCCCCTATCCCAGCTGCTGACCATCCTGGTGCCTTGTCCCCTGACTGCTGTGTCCCCTGGTCACACTCAGGGTCTTTCTGTCCCCATCCCCCATTCACTGACCCCACGGTCACACTCGGGATGCCCTCAGGATGCCCTCCTGTCCTGTGTGAGGGTCCGGTCCCTGCAGCCTGGGGATGTGAAGACCGGTGGACCCTGGGGCAGTGCTGTCCACGTAAAATTCCTGCTCTGGACTTGAGGATCCCTGGTCTGGACTTGGGGGATCCCTGGTCTGGACTTGGGGATCCCTGCTCTAGATTTGGGGGTCTCTGTTCTGGGCTGGGGGTGTCCTGTTCTGAACTTGGGGCGGTCAATGCTCTGAACTTGGGGATCCCTGGTCTGGATTTGGGGGGACCCTGGTCTGGACTTGGGGGTGGTAGGCTGCTGTCCCCGCGCTGCACCCTGCACCGCCCAGCCGCACCCCCGCACAGCAGGAACTGAGTGTCTGGCCGGCCTCCGCTGCTCCTCCTCCTACTCCCCCTGGGGGCGGTGTTGGGGCAGCCAATGACAGGCAGAGAGCATTTTAGGAAGTGCTGGAGCATCCGCCGCAAGAGGAGGGAGCCTCTGCCGGAAACTCTGGGGGAGCGACTGCGGCCAGCGGTGAGTGCCTCCTGGCTGAGCGCAGGGGTCAGCCCTGGGGACAGCAGGCTGACAGGTGGTCCCAGCCAGGGGCGCCGGTGGGGGGCCAGAAAACAGGGGGTCCAGAGGGTCCTGCGTTGAAGCTATTGCTTCCTCCCAACCCGGCTAGAGGGGCAGCAGGACCCGCCACCAGAATGTCCACTCCAGGCTTGGTGTCCCTGCCCGGCGGGTGGAGGGAACCGGCTGGGGTCAGAGTGGGGCCTGGACCCCCCCCCACCCCGGCTGTGGCCCCAGGGTCCTGAGGGTGGCAGGTGCCCTGGGCACTGACCTAGCTGCCGGGCAGGTGAAGGACTTGTTGGCCCCCGGGGGTCACAGCCAGTCCCTGGGTGCTGGGGCAGGACCTCTGGACAGGCAGTTCAGGGAGGACGGGCTGGTGAAGGAAACTTGGGGAGCCTGGTGAGGAGAAGGAGGCCCAGGGTGTCAGGCGGTTTGCTGGCCACGTGTCCGTCTGTTTACTCACCGGAGAGCTATTTCCTGAGCCTCACCCTGTCACCTGTCACCGTCACCCCGAGAATGAGCCGTGCCACCTCCCGGCACACTCACAGGTGGGAGGCTCTGGTAAATCACCGGCGGGGTCCTGGGCTCTGCAAACCCGCTCTCAGCCCCGTTTTGCGCAATCCCCTCCCCCAGGGCTCGCCTAACGGCAGCCTTGCTCATCCGGGAGGTGGTCCAGCTCGGTGAGGACAACATGGGGGTGCAGGTACCCCCAGGACCTCTCCCAGGTGCGGGAACGGATGGCCATTTCCCGTCTGCTTGGGAACCGCCTCTGTGCGGGGGGCCGTGTGCCTTGTTCTGCAGTTTCTCTGGTGCTCCTCGCGGGGAACAACCCTAATGCCCAAAGAGCACATTTTGAGGGGGATGTGTTCTGTCCCCCATCAGTTTGAAGTTCAGAGAGTCATTTTCCTTGGAGGCAAAATGATGAGCCCCTGGGAGATCCCAGGATCCACCGGAGCCCCCCGGGGCCCTGGAGCCCCGGGGCCACTGGGATGGGGCTGGGCTCCTGTCACTGCTTCAGTTGGGTTTGAAGAGGCCCCTGGGGCGGCAGCTGGGAGAAGCGGGGCCCCAGCCTCTGTTCTCCTAACAAGGATGCAGGGGCTGTGTGTCCCCATCCGGGCTGCCCACACTCCCCGGTGAGGTTCGCCAACACACACTTACAGAATCCTGAGGATGGGGTTACACAATGTCTGATCCGCCTTCATTCCAGACACCTGCGTGGGTGCCGGGCAGGTGGTGGCCCATCCGTGCCTGGATGGCACCTCAAGGAATGGTTCCTGGGTGTGTGTGTGTATGGCACAGCCCAGCCCCTGACCACCCGGACGCCACCTGTGTGAATGTCAGCCTCCCCCCCCAGGAGGCCTGGGGTCCCACACTCACTCCTGCAGGGACACTGTTGACACCAAGTGTGAGCTGAGAGAGTTCTGGGATAGGCCACAAGTGAAGATGGATGGCAGGGGAGCCAGTAGAGTATGTCAAGGACCCTCTTATGGACGAGGTACAGGACCCGTCCTTGTTGCCGTCGAGGCAGAATGAGAACCAGCAGTGTTGGCTTTTGATGTACTAGAGGCATTGTAGACCAAGAGGAAATCTTTTCTACACTCTTAGGTTCTGTGAATGAGACATGCAAACTAAAATGGTGAAAGACGGGGGTGCCTAGCTGGCTCAGTGGGTGGAGCATGCTATTCTTGAATTTAGGGTTGAGAGTTCGAGCCCCATGTTGGGCACAGAGCTTGTCCAAAAAGTAAAATAAAATAAAATAAATAAAACAACAAAAGACAGATGGGCAGGAGAAGAGGTTGATTCTCTATGTGTACAGAGGCCTTCACGGAAAAGAAGTAGATTCACGGAGATAGACTTGTGGGCTTACCTGCCATTTCAACAACGGGTGACACATTTGCGGGGAGGTGACAAGCCAGAGGAAAAGGGGGTTGGCATCATAGCGACAGTCAATTGTGAGAAGGTAAATGCCTGGGGAACACGACGGGGAGGTAAGTGTTCCTTAGTGAGGCTTGTCCAGACTTTCCTGGAGAGAACATTCCTCCCTTTCTTGGTGCAGGGGACAGAGCAGGGATGGCTTCAGGAAAGGAAGTTTATGACGCTTTCAGGCAGAGAGGAGAAAGGCAGGGAGTTTTTCTTGTCTCGGCTTTTTCTCAATCTCCTTCAGCTCAAAGTCATCCTTATGGCAAAGCGGGTTATTTCAGGGAGGCCAGTTCTGACCCCCCCACCCCCCTGCTGTACCGGCAGAGCTCCGACAATGGGAGACTTGGCCAGAGGAAGAGCCACATCCAGACCAGAGGGAACTCGTCCCTACTAGACAGTGGGTCGGAAATGCCTGCGTGGTGGCCGGCTCACTGCGTGATCCCTGTGGGCCCGGGTCTCACACCTCATGTGCTCCTGCTCAGAACCCAGCCCATGACCCAGGGAGAGGACACGAGGGCTGCCACATAGGAATCTGGTGGCAGGGACACAGCTCAGCCCAGGACAGGCTCCTGCAGGGAAACCAGTACATGTCACCTCAGGGCTTGGGGGCAAGGCTCTGTCCCCAAGGATGTCCCCTCTGCGTGGAGGTGGCAGGTCAGGAGGCTGGGCTATGGTGGACGGGCACATGTGGACCAGGGGCAAGGTCTTGCCCACTGGCCCACGGAGCACTGTGGACACGTCCTTGGGGCTCCCATTCCTGTGCCGTTGCTGACCCACGCCCACCCACCTGCTGATGATGAGCGGAGATCATACCTGTGTGTGCTGGGCACACAGCTGGCAGACGCTGGAAGGCAGTGGCTGGGGCTGTAGGTTATGGACCCGTGAGACCCCCTAGCATCCCCTAGCCCAGGGCGTCTCCCTGGTGCCTGCAAGAGAGTGTGCTGGCTTCCTTGTACCAGAGCCTAGCACCCCAGCAGAGGGAGCGGGGCGGGGGGGCGGTGCTCACCTGGGCCCACAGACACCAGCAACCGCAGGATGGAAACTGCGTGGGCTCTGCAGGCTGCTGTGTGAGCCCCTTCCCACTGCCCGGAGCTGGGTCCCCTCGGTTGACCTCTGCAAAACTTTGTTTCCTTCCTCAGGTTGCACAGGGTGGCCTCCAATGGGCGGACAGGTGAGCACTTCCGACAGCTTCCAGAGCCTGCCGTGCACCACAAATGCGGACTGGATGTCGGCACTGTGCCCAGTGCTCTGGGACGTGCCCCTCCACCAGCTCTCCATCCCAGGTGAGGGCCTCCACGTCCCCGGCGGGGAAGCTGCCGCCATGGGATGGGGCTCGGGTGTGGGGAGACCGCATGGAGCACATACATGGATATATGCAGTATTGACAGACACGTGTGCACATGCAGTGCATACACACACACATGCTACAGGTACAGATGTGTGCATGAACTTGCACACGCATGCACACAATACAGGCAGGCATGCACACACGCACACATTATAGGTACAGATGTGTGCGCAAACTTGCACCAGCATGCACACAATACAGACGCTTGCACACACGCATACATTACAGGTACAGATGTGTGTGAGAACTTGCACATACATGCACACAAGACAGGGAGGCGTGCACACACGTACACGGTACAGGTACAGATGTGTGTGTGAACTTGCACACGCATGCACACAATAAAGACGCTTGCACACACGCATACATTACAGGTACAGATGTGTGTGAACTTGCACACACATGCACACAAGACAGGCAGGGGTGCACACACGCACACGTTACAGGTACAGATGTTTGCACAAACTTGCACACGCATGCAGACAATACAGACGCTTGCACACATGCATACATTACAGGTACAGATGTGTGTGTGTGAACTTGCACACACATGCACACAAGACAGGCACAAACATATGCATGCACATACAATAAGGCACACACGTACACAGACATGCACTGCGTGAGTGTTCTCCCTTCTCCTTCTCTAACGCAGCCCAGCAGGCACATGCAGACCCCAGGGAAGTGTGGCTTCGTGACAGCATAGGGATTTGGGGTAAAGCGTCCCTGCCGGTCTGTCCCTCCGCGGAGCGAACGCACTGGTTTCTCACAGATGCGTTCACCACTCCCCATCCGCCGCGCTGGGTGTCTCCTGCATTTCGAGCCTGGAGGGTCCCAAGTGGGTCCGACCCACAAAGAGATCACTCTGAGCACGTCGGGGACCGTGTGATCCAATGACCTGGTGGCCCTGAGTCAGGTCTGCTGCGTTCCGCCGGGGCCCTTGGGGCACGGGGGGCAGTGGGAGCCGTGGCCGCAGCTCTGCACTGATGAGTGCGCGGGCATTGCCAGTCTTCCGTGTTTGCAGAAAAGAAGCGTGGCGGGTCCCACCATGTGTCTCCACGGCCACGGCCACGCGGTAGCAGGAATTCCTCCCTCAAAAGCGGCAGATTTCTCAGCTGGGTGGATTTTCGCCGTTTTTGATGTTTTTCTATAGTTTCATATGTACCTGTGGTTTTCTTCGGGAGTTGTAGGACTTCTTCTTTCTTTAAAAGATGTACTAATTTGAGGGCAAGTGCCAGTGGGGGGTTGGGGAGAGGCAGAGGGAGAGAATCCCAAGCAGAGCTCAGAGCTCTGAGGCTCGATCTCAGGATCCCGAGATCATGATCTGAGCCCAAAAGGAAGGCTGATGCTTAACCGACTGACCGCGCAGGTGCCCCCGGACTTTCATGACTTTTTAAGGAACGTGCATACCCAGTTTATCTGGTTCATGGGATGGGGCAGAAGACAGTCTGCGTATTTCCCAGACGGCTGCCTGTGGTCCCGTCAGCGGGACTCCCACCGAGGCCAGAGTCCCTGGCTTGAATGACTTCACAGATGAGAGAGCCCCTGGGGGTCAGGCTGTGTCCCTGCACAAACCCAGTTGTAGGCACTGGCCGGTGCCCTGGAAATTCACGTCCCCCTGCCACGAGTCTTGGAATGGGGCCTTTTGTGGAAATGGGGTCTTTGCAGGTGTGATGAAGGGAAGGATGTGAGAGGAGCTCATCCTGGATCGGGCCGGTCCTGAATGCAGCGACAGGGGTCCTCGTAAGACACAGAGGAGGAGACGTAGACACCGAGAAGCTAACCCCAACCCGGCCTCCCCAACATGCTGGAGGACAGCTGTGGCCCTGCGTGTACTTCCTGGTGACCCGAGTCACTGGTGTCTCCCCTCCCCCCTGCCGGGGGGGGCTGTTTTCCTGGTGGGGGCATGTTTTCTGTGGATCCCAAGTGCTCTGCATGCAGTCAAGATGGGGTTTGGGGGTAGGTGTCCTGGGGATCAGCAGAGAGTCATTCTGGGAGGTGCAAAGGGACCAAGGGCCCAGAGGTGTGCCCGTCCTGGGGTTCCATCCCCTGGGCGCCCCTCAGAACATGTGGCCTCCACAGAAGGTGTGTGCCCTCCCTTAGAGGGCAGATGTGGGGGTCCACAGCTGTGAGGAGCAGGGGACGGCCCAGTGCTGCTGGGGAGGAGCTGCTAGACCCAAAGGCACCACTAGTCTGGGTGGCTGTGGGAGTGTCCCCGGGCTCCTTTAACGAAGGACCACAACCTGGGTCGTTCCTTGTCACACACGGCTGTGACCTCACAGCTCTGGGGCCCAGAACTGGGCATGTTCTGACCTCTGAGTGCCTGTGGGGCCAGCTCCTTCTGGAGGCTCTAGGGAGACTCCGTTTCTCTGCTCTGTCCGGCTTCACGGGGCCCCTTCCTCTACCTCGAAGCCCGCAACGTCCCTTCTGCTACTGTCCTCTGACTCTGACCAATCTCCCTGTTATGAGGTCCCTCAAGGCAAGATCGGGCCACCGGGTTATCCAAGAAGATCTCCCGCTCAACACTCGAAACTGGTCTGCAAATTGCCTTCTGCCGTGTGGGATGACACGTCCCCCCTCCAGGGGCTTTGGGGGGAACCTCTTGGAGGGTGTGCCCACCGTGTGGGCATTTGGACAAACGCGTCTTGGGGATGTGTTTGGGATGTTAGTTAGCCCAGCTTGGGGACATCCCACCGTTTCTGGTCCTGTGCTCCTCGTAACTTTTTCACTGGGGATCGTGTCCACGTGTCCCAACAGAACTCCGTGTTTTCATCGTGCACGAAAATCGGCCAACATCCAGGGATACCGTGGATGGGACACAGGACACGGGAATCTGGCCTGATTTGTGCTGTTAGCCGCGTGCCGGCTAGACCCGCTCGTCCCCTGACCGGGACGCCTCCTTACAGAAACTGGAGCTGGTCTGATTGCATCCCTCTCTGAAAACGGGACTGCGATCCGTTGTCGAGTGGGTCCCCAACAGTGTGTTGTGCTGGGTTTCTTTCTTTCCAGACCTCATTCCTATATAACACACATCCATTAGCACCTCGTAGAAAAAGTCCCCCTTTCTTACTCTGCTTTACAGAGGTTTCTGGGAAACCTTAAACTTTTTTTGGTGTGGACGCCTCCGGGAGCCAGGAGCACATCCCAGGCTCTGTGGGTAGATGGCCCGCTTTGCACAGGGCTGTCCCCACAGTGATGACTGGGGTCCTCCACCAGGGAGGTCCCTGGGGTCCCAGCGCTCGTCCTCTGCGTCCGTTTCCGCTCCTCTGTCTCGTATAAGGACCCCTGCCCCTGGATTGAGGCCCCTTGGCTCTGGATGACCCTCCGTGCACTCTGCAGCCGTCCGGTGGGCGTGCATCTTGGGCGACGACCGGTCACGCCTGACGCTGTGTGTTCCCCACGTGCCCTCGGAGCACACAGCCCAGGAGGCCGCGCGTGCAATGTCCCCTGGTGTCTGCTTGCAGGAAGCCATGACACCATGACCTACTGCCTGAACAAGACATCGCCCATCTCCCAGACCCAGTCCCGGCTGCTGCAGCTCCTGGGCAAGGTCCTACCCTGCATCACCCGCCCCGTGGTGCTCCGGTGGTCCACCACCCAGGTACTGGTCAGCAGCGGGGTGACCCGCGTCCTCCCAGCAGCGAGGTGCCCTGATCCCTGTGAGTGGGGGGAGTGGAGTGGAAACGGGACCCCGCACCCGCCCAGCAGACATGCACAATCCACATGACCCCCACAGCCCAGGTGTCAAGACCGGGTGGGGGGTCTGCAGTTTGGGAGGTGGGTGGGGCGGGAGGCTGGAGGCCAGCATCTTCTGCCTCCAGGTGACCTTGAAGAGCCCTCAGTCCTGGGAAACACCCCCGAGCTGTGCGGGTGTCCCGAGGTTTCTTTGGAGATTTGCTCGCCTGTGAAAAGGATGACACAGAATGGCAATGACCAGTTTCTGTAGGGAATGACAGGGGACAGGCGGGGGCGGGGGGGCAGTGTGTGCCGGGAAGGGCAGGGTGTGTGTGCAGGGAAAGGCCTAAAGGTGGACTGTGCAGGGAAGGGGAGGGAGAGGGTGTCCTGTCCCTCCATCAACCTGTCCTCTCAATTTAGGGTTGGCTCCATCCTCGCTGTCCAGCCTTTGTCTCCTGGGGTCTCCTCGTGGGGGAGGGGTGCAGAGGAAGGTCAGGGTGACCTGGGGTGTCCTCGTGCTGGGGGACGTGCTGGAGAAGATCAGGGGACCCAGTCTGTCCTCTTGGGGTACAGGCAGCTGGCTTTGGGGCTGACACCAGCAGAGCCTTAGCCAGCAAGCGGGGGAGGGTTGCCGGCGTGATGGGGGCGCCCGGGTGGGGACAGCAGAGCAGCAGAGCAGGGGCACCCACCCGGAGAGCAGCTCATCCCTCACTTCCCCCTGGGGCAGGGCTCAGGGGTCTGTGTTTTCTGGTTCCAGGCTCTCAGGCTCCATGGTCCCCCCGCACCCCCCCACCCCCACCCCCAGGCTCTGACCTTTGTAATTGCTGGGCTGTGGGAACTTCAGGCCCAAGGACAACATTAACCCTTCCCGCCTGTGGGTCTGGGTCTGGAATGCGGAGAAACCACATTCCTGACTGGTTCTTCAGGTGCCTCCCCAGGCGGAGGTGAGAGGCCTTCTCCCTGTGGGCAGGAGAGCGGGTTCACTGCAACCAGGGAAACCCTGTGGTGCCCAGGTCCCTTGGTGCTGGGGGCCATAGTGCCAGGGTCCCTCAGTGCCGGGATCCCTCGGTGCCGGAGTTCCTCGGTCCTGGGGTCCTTCGGTGCCGGGGAACAACTATGGGGTGGGCTATGAGGACGTCTACGGTGTGCTGCCGGGCAGATGCTGTTGAAAGGGCAGGATCCGTCAGGCGGTCCCATGCAGGACATAACCAGCCACGCTTGCACACTGGCAGCAGACATGGGGGGGTCAGTGGACCCTGTCATGGTGCGTCCCCATGCTGGGAAGTGTGCACACAGTGGGTGCTTTGGCACAGAATGTCCCATGACCATAGAGCTGAGCATCCTCAGGGAGACAGGACAGGGGAGGGGGCATGATTTAGCTTCTGGGGCACAGACACGGAGGGGCAAACAGGGAGGAGGGCTGCTCGGTGCTCCTCTGGGGCCTCTCTGCCCCGTGGCTGGCCGGTTGTGTCCCCCGACACGTTGGGGGAACACGTTGCTGTCCTCTCCAGAGTTTGCTGTTTTCCAAACATTACGACAAGGAGCCCCTAGTTACTGTCTAAAAATACAGCTCAAGTGCCTGAAGGGATATTTTGGGGAGACAACGGTCTGTTTCCTCAGTTCCCTGCAGCCAGCACATCCGCTGAGACGGCAGTGGGATCACAAGCCTGGGCACAGCGGCTGGGAGACCCGGGGGTCACCGAGGGAGGACTTGCCCGTCCCCTGGGAGTCGCAGGCAAGGCTGAATTCCCCTGCCCAGACTCTAGGCCTCCTGAGAACTCGGGGTCTCTGCGCAAAGCCCCACCCCAAGCGCCCAGGTCCCTCCAGGGTGCTTGTGCATGGAGGTGGCCTGGGGCTGCGGCGTGGCGCGCCACCTGGCTGGGTCCAGCGTGCACACAGGCCTCCGTGTGGTCTCCCCAACCTCAGTTTCCCAATCTGAGGGGGACTAGCAAGAGGAATGCAAGTTCCCCGCAAGGCCACCCAGGGCGTAAATGCTATTTCCGTGGAAATTCGTGCCTTTTCCCATATGACATTGCCAGGAAGGGGACAGCCTTTTCTTCCCTTGACCGTCTGTGGATTCCTTCTTGCCTTTCCTGGTGCTGTCGGTGGGGTGCGGGACCGCGGCCACTGTAGCGGATTCCCCGCCACGGTGCATCCTGACCCGCACCCCACTCTGAGCATCCAGGTGGGGCTCACGGAACCAGCCCAGTGCTACTGAGGCCCAGAGAGGCTTCCTTCCTGACGACAGCCTGGGAAGGGAGGGAAGCAGGACCCTGCGGGATGTCTGGAAGCCAGCCTCGCTCCGTGGCTGTCCGTGGCCAGTGTCTCCAGGAAAGCATGTTCCTGAAGGCAGGGTCCCCGTGGCTTCCCCAGCCGCGGCAGGCACCAACACCTACTGACGGGATATCCTACCACGTGACTCAGGGCCGGGCTGCTCCAACACTACTCTGAGCCCGTGATGCAGGCCGTGGGCCGAGGCAGGGACCACGCAGTCCCTGGCGGTGACCACGGCTGTTTGTCCGCAGGTGCTGGGTGTCACGGAGCAGCTAGACGCGGGTGTGCGGTACCTGGACCTGCGGATCGCACACATGCATGACGGCTCCGAGAAGAACCTGCACTTTGTGCACATGGTGTACACGACGGCGCTGGTGGAGGTGCGGGGGCGTGCGGGGCGTGCGCGACGGCGCTGGTGAAGATGCGGGGGTGCGTGGGGTGTACATGAGGGCATTGGTAGACGTATGGGGGCTCGGTGGGGCGTACATGAGGGCGCTGATGGAGGCATGCGGGCTTGGCGGGGACAGCTTCCGCCGCGGGGCACACCCGTGACCTCAGCACGCGGGAGAAAGCCGGCCTCCGGGACTCGTGGCCGGGCGCCTTTCTGAGCTTGCGCCCAGGCTCCTGGGTCCTCTAGTGCATCTGGGACTTTGCCAAAGTGGGGCCCCGTGTCTGCCCACCTTTGGTTCGTGGTGTCTTCCATCTCCTCCGGCCAAGACCACATCTAAGTAGGACGTCTCACCATCGGGCGTCACCCCTGCTTGGGGCAGCCCATCCCCCGCCGCGAGCCCTCCAGTGTCAGTGCAGTCAGGAGACACTGTCGGGGGACCACGGTCTACGGGCCACTGGCTGGCCTAGGCGGGCCCCTGGCACTTGCAGACGTCACACCTCAGTGCCCTCCAAGTGAGCACGCAGACACGTAGTCACACACATGCACACGCGTGCACAAGCACGCCCACGCGTATGCTTCTGCCCCCAGAGCAATGGGGCAGTGGCCCGGCTGTCTGCCGCACGTCTGCGTTCGTGCGGGACCCAGCCCCCTCGTCCAGTGAGCTCTGTCCGGAGCAGCCCCCTTGGACCCGCGGGAGCGTCCTCCAGCGCCCCGGCCTCTCTCGGTAAGGTGTGAAACAGCTGCTCTGTCCCCTGTGCAGGACACGCTCACGGAGATCTCTGAGTGGCTGGAGAGCCACCCCCGGGAGGTGGTCATCCTAGCGTGCAGGGACTTCGAGGGCATGACGGACGGCCTGCATGAGTACCTGGTCGCCTGCATCAGGAACATCTTTGGGGACATGCTGTGTCCGCGAGGGGTGAGGAGGGCCCCTGGGGCCGGGGGGTGGGCCGGGATTGGGAGGGTAGGCTTACCTGCTGGTTCTGCTGTGCATGATTCTGGGAGAAGTCTGCTGCGGCCTGAGGCTCCGGTCCTCTGGATGTCCTGAGAGGAGAAAGACCCCACTCGTCCTGTGCAGAGTGCAGCCTGCCGGAGTCCCCCGCGCTGCCCGGGCATAGGAGGGCCACTTCCTTTGCACCTCAGGTCACACTCAGCACCGTTGATGCCCCAGCACCACTGTCTCAGACGCCCCGGTCCCCCAGCACCACTGTCTCTCTGACGCCCCGGTCCCCCAGCACCACTGTCTCTCTGACGTCCCGGTCCCCCAGCACCACTGTCTCTGACAACCTGGTCCCCCACCATCAGCGTCACTCAGAACCCAGATCCCCCACCATCAGTGTCTCTCACCGCCATCCCCCTCCCCTCTAGGAGGTGCCGACACTGAACCAGATGTGGTCATGCGGCCAGCAGGTCATTCTGTCCTACGAGGAGGACAGCGTTGTGAACCGGCACGTGGAGCTGTGGCCTGGGATCCCCTACTGGTGGGGCGACCAGGTGAAACCCCAGGAGCTCATCCGCTACCTGGAAAGCATGAAGAGCTGCGGCCGCCCAGGTAAGCACTCCCTGTCCACTCATGGGACCCCACCCTGCAGCCAGGTCACACACTGGCTTGCTTCTGGCTCTCAGGAAAGAAGTTTGGACGTCGTCTCTTTTGTGTGTGTGTGTGCATAACATAGTCGCACGCGTGTGGGTGTGTGCACGTGTGTATAAGTGCATGCATGCACACAGAGGCAGATATGTGGATAACACGGGTACTCGTGCTTGTGGGTGTGTACACGCATGTGTATGTGCACTTGTGTGTACGTGGATGCAGAAGTATGCATAACATGGACACGTTGCAGTAAGTGTGCGCACGTGTGTGTGCGTAGACAGACATGCAGATAAGTGCATGACGCACACATGTGCGTGGGTGTGTGCAAGTGCGTGTGGGTGTGTGCGCACGCATGCAAATGTGCATGCACGCACACAGACCCAGATATGTGCACAACATGCATGCACACACGTGTGGGCACGCAATGTGTGTGTGCACAGGGATGCACGCAGATGCAGACACACATAACGGATGCACGTGTGTGGGTGTGCACACGTGTACGCACGTGTATGTGTGCAGATGTAGATACATGCACATGGATAAACGTGGGTGTGCGCAGACGTGTGCGTGCACGTGGGTGTGGACAAGTGCATACATACAGACGTGCACACACTTCCTCATGACGCGTGTGTGCACGCACGTGCACACGTGTGGTGTCCATGCTGAGGTGCGTGTCGTGTCCACAGGCTGCAGAGGGCTCTGCTGTGCAGGTGTGGCTCCGGCGTCCTGCACCGCCGTGGGACCGACACGCACCCCGTGCAGCGTACCGTGCTCACACACAGACGCGCTGTGCACGGTTGAGTGCAAAAGAGCCAGGACAGAGTGGCTGGTGGCTGCTGACTGTCCGTGTAGCGGGCGCTTGCTGGGGGTACGGGCATGGGCTGGTGGACCCTCCAGCCGCCCTGTGTAGTGGGGGTGTGGTTGCTTTATTTGAGGGCGAGGCGTGAGGAACGCCCACGTCCCGCAGCGGCATGTCCGCTGTCTTTGCCTCCCCGTGTCCGAGCTGTCTGTCCGTCTCTGTGACTGCATCCCTGTCCCTCGGTCTTTGTCCAGTTTCCCATCTCACTTTGGTTCAGTGCTTCCTTGTACAATGGCTGCGCGGAGTCCCCCTGCCAGAGGTGACAGGGTTCTCCGCGTGGAACCCCCTAGGCGGCCCGCGTGGCACGCCGGCCGTGCTGCCAGTGGAGGGCCCCCAGGCGCTCACCCCTCGCACACTCAGTCCACCGTGCCCCATCGGGCGGCGGGTCCGAGGGCGTGCCCTACCTCCGGCTCAGACTGGGCTGGTGCAGGGCCCATGTGCTCATGTGAACTCCTTCTTGTGGCAATGCCCTCAGGGCCATGTGTTTCCACGGGGGCCCTGTGGTCTGAGGGCTTCGTGAGGCTGCTTTTGCCCAACACGCTGCAGACCAGCCCTGCTCACGGCTGTGGCAGAGGCCCCTGGGCTTGGTGGCACCCAATGGCTTGAAGAAAGGGACCTTTTCCTGGTTGTGGAGACCACAGCTTTCCTGTTTCCTATCCGTTGTCAAGGGTATGTGGCTGTGCCAGGGGAGACTCTGAGCACCCCGGCCGTGTTGTTCCGTGTCCTGTTCTGCGCTAGTGGCCGGTGACGCAGTGTGGTCGTGGGTCCCGGTCGGCACTCAGGGACTGGGTCCCTGAGTCAGCTCCATCGACGGCCGTGTTCGGAACCGGCAGAGCCGTGAGTGCGGACAGACTCGCAGGGGTGACACGTGTGCCAAGCTATGCCACATGCTTCTGGCAGCCGGCTCCGTGCGCCTTTCCACAGAAGGCAGCTCGTTTCACGCCCAGACGCCGCACTGACCGCTGGCTTCCTGGTGTGCTCCGTGGCCTGTTGTTACGGAGCAGACTCCTGCGTGGGGTGCCCCTTTGACGCGTGCCGTGGAGAAGGTCTGTGTGTTTCCAAGGACACGGGGGTGCGACTGGGGGGCACCGTTCTAGCCCCAAACCTGGCTGAGCCTGGGCTCCCACTTGGTGCTAGTCCCACAGTGTTTGAAAAGCTCTGGGTGGATGCAGCCCGGCATTCGTGGTACGTGTGTGGGTACGCTGACGGTCCCTCTGCACAACAGAATACGGATTCTGCACGGAGAGGACACGTGGTGCCGTGTGGACGGACCACGGAAGCATGGTGGTGGGTGAGGGAAGCCCATACCCACGGCCACATCGGCTGTGCGGGGGCACAGAGAACGGGAGCTCGTGGGAACAGGGCCTCCTTTGGGGGGATGAGAACGTTCTGGAACCAGACAGCGGTAGTTGCACAGCCACGTGAATGTGCCACACGCTGCCGGATCACTCTGTTTCCAGTACTGAACGCGGCACCTTGTGACTTTCCCCTCCACGTTGAAGGAAGGAAGCTGGTGGGGGGCAGAGGGGGGCGTCACGCAACCGCTGCTGAGAACCACAGTTGTCTTTGCCTCGGGGCCAGGGAGCTCAGCTGCGGAGGCCTCCCCACGCCAACATGAGAGGGAACGTGTACAGGGGCCTCTGCTGCGGCCCTCCGTGGACCTCCCATGCGCCCACCGCTCACGTGGCTCCGAGCCCATATGGGGCTCCAGCTCTCACGTGGCGCCTACTGTTCCCACGGCTCTGAGGGCTCACATGGCTCCAAGGGCTCTGAGATGTGACTCCATCCACCACACAGAGGTTGTTGGGACATGGACACCTTTGGGGACATTATCCTGTCCACCACGTGGGGGTTGGGACGTGGATGTCTCTGGGGACATGCTTCTATCCACCACGTGGGGGTCGGGCCGTCCAAACCTCTGGGAGGTGCTTCCGTCCACTCTTCGGGGACAGGAGCACTGCACTGACGCGGACACGTGTGTCCTTCTGCCGCTGGAACTCTCCAACTCTACTGATGACAAGTGGGAGGGGAATGGGGTGGGCCGGCGGGGCGTGAGGCGGGCGTCCGCAACCCCGCGTACCCCTCTCTCCTTCCTGTTTCAGACGGGCTGTTCGTGGCGGGCATCAACCTGACGGAGAACCTGGCGTACGTCCTCGGGCACCCGACCGAGTCCCTCAGGAAGATGACACTCCCCAGCCTGCCGTACCTCCGTGCGTGGGTCCGGGAGCAGTGCCCGGGGCCGGGCGCTCAGTGCACCAACATCATAGCGGGTGACTTCATCGGGGCGGACACGTTCGTGGGCGACGTCATAAGACTCAACGAGAAGTTGCTTCGATGCTGACCCCTTCTGTAGCTCCCGTGGGGTGCGGGCGGGCAGCATGGACCCGGGGCGGGCTCCCTGCCTCCCCCTGATGTCAGGGCATCCCCGGGGGTGGCCCCGGGCCTCCCAGGTCTTTGGCGTTCCTGGGAGGATTCACAGAACACGCTCACGGTCCACAGTGCTGTGTGCTCGCAACTGAGAGGACGGACGGCCCAGAACCCTGGGTCTGCTTGAGGTTCAACCCAGGCGGGGCCATGGCCGCCGTGGGGCGTCCCTTCCCCTGGGGCCTCGAGGGCAGCAGGAGGACGTCCTCATGGCTTCCAGCAGCCGCGTGAAGCCTCGTCATACCATGTGTGTTGGGTAGGACTGGGCGCACCGGAATCCCAGTGAGAAAACCACGGACACGGAGAAACCTCCTTCTCATTCTGATGACATCACGGCCTGTGTGTCTCCCCGAGCACCGTGGGCCCTGGGGGCTGGTTTCACTTTGGCTTCTGTGATGGTAACGGAAGGCCCGTGAGGGGCCGTCTGATGGCGAGGGCTGCTGCGCACACTCCCTCCCCCTTCCCAGAGGCCTCCCGTAGCACCGTCTTCGTGGCGGGACGGGGACATGGGTGTGACCGGCAGGTGTGCCCACGCCGGGGGCTGCCGTGGCGTCCTCGTCCTCGCAACCAGCCCCGGAGCGGCCAGTCTGTGCTGCTCCGACCTCCTGCCGGAGGACCCCGGACCCCTCGCGCTGCCCAGTGCGTCAGCCCCGCTGGGAGGTGCCCTCAACCGTCCCCGAACTTGAGCTTCCTGGTCCCGTCTCTGGTTTCGGCGCCTGTCACTGTTCCCGTCTCCTAGAGCCACGCTGGGCATTTGTCACTGTTCCCGTATCCCCGTTCCATGGTTTCTCAAGGTCTGTTTCCACCGCGCTCACCGCGACCAAGACGTTCCCTGTATCGACTCATTTCTCTGTCCCGAGGCTCTGCGTTTGGGGGCCTTGTGGACGGCGGTGAGGCGGCCCCTGTCCGGGCTAGCGGATCCCCGCAGACGAACGGCGGACGTGGGAGCACATGTCTTCCCCGGAAGAGAAGCGCCCCGTCCTCCTTCGCTCACGCGCCGCACGGATGGGGGCGCGCGGAGCTCACAGGCGAACCGACTCGCCCGCTCCTTGGACGCAGGGCGGGCTTCGCTCCCGCGAAATCCCAATAAAGCGAGTCAGATGAGTCCTCTGCTTGCCCGTGCCCATGCCCGTGCCGTTCACGCGGCCGTCTGTGAAGCGTGCGACCCCGCGATCCCTACAGAAGGTGTCCGTGCGCCTCCATTCAAACACACATTGTTGGTTACAACGCCCGCCACTGCCAGAGCTGTCGGGCAGCCCTCCCCGCGGGCCACAGGCCACGCAACGAACACCGTCACGACGACAGGGTCCGCAGCAGTGCCTGATCCCCAGAGGGGGACGCAGGGACTGGAGGTGAGCGGACGCTGCTGGGAAGATGGCGCCGCAGCCCTGGCCCAGCTTGTTTGTAGGACGGTCTGGCTCTGGGGACCACGGTGGGGCGAGGCGTGCCTGATTTCCCGCCGTCCTGGCGCCCCGGGACGGGGGCCTGTCGCCCAGAGCCCACCACCGGTTTTCACGCTGGACAGCCTGCCCCGTGAACTCTCCCATCTTCCTTCCCCGCGGAAACCCCAGGGCCTTGTGTGGAGCCTGGGCTTTCCCTGCGACCCCATGGGGCACTCGCCCTTCTCTTGGGACAGGGGAGTACGTGGTTGACCTGCATGAGGTAAAACCCTGGGGTCCGGGTGAGACCCATCCTCTCCCCTCCACGGGCGGTCAGGCCTCGTGTTAGAGGCTTCACTGTTTCCCGGGACCCAGGGCTCCAACGTCATGACCCCAAAGGTTACAGAAGTCTGTCCTTTGCACGTGAGGTTTAGGAAGCTGGCGGTTTCAGATTCTCAGCCAAACGGAGAATCCCAGTCTCCGGTCTTATTTCTCTTCCCTACAAACAGGGACTCTGGGAGCTCCTGGAGTATCGTGTTCTGGAACATTCCTCCGACGACGAAAGAGCCCAAGGCATTCTGTCTTCTTAGGATACCGTCTTCAACAATGATGCTTTAATCCGGGTCTGAATGTGTTCTCTTTAGGATGAAATCAGGCCTTTTCCAGATCTGGTTCTGTTTGGTGAGTGGATGCCGCGATTTCCGGGCCGTGTCGGCAATCCAGAAGACCCTCGGGGAGCCCTGCGGGCTGCCCCCAACTCCACGGGCTGGACAGAGCTCCATGGTCTGGGGATCCCCCAATGTGAGCCTCACACCGTCTCTGTCCTCCCCCCAAACCTGTGGCCCTCCCTCCCAGACCCCAGAAGCCCCCCGCCCCTCCAGGCTCCCAGAAGGCCCCCACCCCTCCCTCCCGGACCCTGGAAGCCCCCCGACTCTCCCAGGCCCCTGGAAGCCCTTCGATGCTCCCTCCCAGGCCCGTGAAGCCCCCTGACTGTCCTCCCAGGTGCCTCCACGGCTCCCACCCTCTGCTGCATGCCCCCTGGAGCCCCAGCCCCTCATCACGCCCCCCTTCACTAAGCATCCACAGCGGATGTCAGGACTCTGCAGTCTCCAGGCCTTGGGGTAGGGACACCAGGCGGGGGCGGGTACGCCAGAAGGAGAGTGAGGGACAGAGGCCTGACCCCACGTGCACCCCTTCTCCTGCATAGGGAGGAATTGGGATGGAGCAGCCAGAGCCCAGGGGTGGGGCCTGGAGGCACGTGTGCGCCCCCGACATAGTACCCGGGTAGAATGCATGGCTGCGGGGGTTCGGGGTAGAGCGAGGCACATTCCTAGGGGCATGTGGACTGGGCTGCGCCTTGGGAGCTGGGGTGGCCCATGCAGGAGCTTTGCTGCCCCCCAGGGTCTCTTCAGAGACCCCGTAGCACCCAACCGCCCAGGGGCTGAGCCGAGTAAAGCGTAAAGCCGGGTGGGTCTCGACGGGTCAGCCGTCCAAGGGCAGCAGCTGTCCTGATGCCCCAAGCACACCTGGGCTGTCCTGGAGCCCGACCTGGCCACGGGGCCGGCCAGGACCATGCGCTGGCGTGCCCTCTCCGTCCACCACCCTGGCCAGTGCAAGGGGATCTCGTGCTCCCCTAATCTGCGTCACCGGCCCCGACGATGGCCGTGCAGGAGGACCCTCACACCACCCTGTCCACCGTGCAGTCCCGGCCGCACCGCGGGACCTCATCTCAGCCGCACACTCAGCCCTCGGGGCCCCCGTGGGAAGAACAGGAGAGGCCGTCCCAGCACACCGCCAGCACGCGGGGCGCTGTCGTCCGGTCCCGCCCGTCCACGCCGCAGGACCCCGCACATGCGAGCGTCCCGGAGCCGCTGGACAGACGAGCACACGTGCTGACTTCAGAGCACACACATGTATTCTCCTAACGGTTCCGCGGGCCAGCACGCTGACGTGGGTCTCACGGGGCCCACGTCAGGGGCTGGGACCTCCGGGTGGGGACCCAGCTCCCAAGCTCCCCGTGCTCCCTGCTGTCCCCGACTGCCGGCGGCCCCTCCGTCTTCCACGCCAGCACTGCGGCGATCTGCTTCCCCAGGCTGTCTTCTCATCTCACGCCTGAGCGAGGAGAGCGCTCCCCCGTCCGTAGGAAGGCCCTCCGCCGCCCTGCAGACCCCCAGGCAGGCTGCAGGTGTTTTTTCCTTAATCCCTGAGTTCCGAAATCCGGAATCACTCCCACAACACCGCTGTAACGGTGAACACACGTCAAAGGGGGAAACCAAGCAAGACAGCGTCCCGGGCGGCGACAGGGTGGCCGTTGACATCACTGTTCCCTCCAGAGAACGGGGAACAGCACCGGGCTCGGGGCCCCTGCAATGTCCGCGGACGTCTCTCCCAGCAGAGGGACCTGCGTCCTGTCCTGTGTCCCGGGACCTTCGGTGAAGACAGCCCCAGTCCCTGACGGACTAGGGAAAGGCGTGGTCCCTCCAGCCTGGCCCGTCCCAGCCGGCTGTCCCCAGCCGGCTGCGGGCGAGCGCGGAGCACCCCCGCTCCGTGCTGATTCAAGGACGCGCCGTGTTTTCCCACGACCCGTGCCAAGAGGCTCCCGGCCGCCGGGAGGCCGTCAGGACGTCCAGGGCACTCCGCAGGGAGCAGCGAGGCCTGGCTGCTCAGTCTGCGACCCACGGCGGACGGGGAAGCCGCCACCGGCCCCTCACGGCCGCCACGGGCGGGACGTCCTCCTGCAGGGTGGCCCACACGTGGAAGCAGCAGAGGGACCGTGTCCTGCGGCCGGAACCCTGCGGGAGGCACGTCCGCTCTCACAAGGCACGCGCGGTCCGCCAGCAGGAGCCGCTCAGTCCGCCGGCAAGCCGACCTTGGAGTTCCGGCCGCCGGCCCTTCCTCCCGGAGCGGCCACGGAGGGGGCGGGCAGGAGGCCCAGAGACGGCGGCGGACACGACGTCCATTCACTCGGGAAAGAGCTTCCTGAACTTGCCGTAGGCGGACTTGCTGATGACGACGGTGACGTCGGCCACTCCGGCCTCGGGAATCACGTCCACGTCCTGCACGGTGGCCTCCCGATGCAGCCAGCTGCGGGTGTGCGTGAGGGCAACGCCGCGTAAGGACGCGTGAGCGGAAAGTACGCCGAGAGTTCCGTCCCCGGGCCGCCCACAGCCTCGTCGCCCCCGCCCGCGGCCTGGCAACGGCCTGGCCACGGCCTGCCCACCAACAGCTGGCTGGCCCCGCACGTGGGCTGATGCACCCAGGTTCGCAGTGGGCGACCTCGGAAACCACATGCTCCTCTGCGTGCTGGTGCCGGGCCCACTCCGTCGCCTTTCCCACACCTGCACCCCCCGCACAGTCACGGCCACGGCCCCGGCCGCTCCCCCGCCAGGCCAGGCCCACGCACCTCAGCTGTGTGCCCGCCAGCCGGACCCGCAGGGTGAGGACCTGTCTCCCCGTGGCTCTACGGATGGCGTCCTCCAGCCGCGCCTTCAGCTCTGGGAGCCCGTGCCCCAGGAGGGCGGACACGGCCACAGCCTGGGGTTCCGCCGGGCTATACCTGGATGAGGGCAGCCCCAGACTCAGCTCAGCCTCGGAGAGATAGAGTGAGGGTCCCCCGGGGACGCCGCCCCCCCGAGCTCCCACCGGGACCACCTCCGTGTGCGTCAGGATGTCAGACGGGAACACCATGGAAACCATGATAACGGTTCCAGGAAACACGGGGTCCATGGGGGTGAGGGGACTCAGAACAGAAGACCCCGAAATGGCCGGTCTGGTGGCCTGTGACTGCTTGCGTGTGAAAGCCCTTCACAGCAGGCAGGTGGGAGAAGGGCGCTCTGACCCCCCTTGTCATCCTGAGAGCAGGGGGGACGCGCCCCGGGAGGACGAACGCAGCCTGATCTTGTCAGTCACGGCGCGGCCCCCGTCACACAGGTGCCCACTGGCACCGCCAGGCATGAGGCTCCGGGGTCATGGGGCCGTGGGGCTGTGGGTTCGTGGGGTCATGGGGTCGTGGGTGGGCCGTGGGGTCGTGGGGTCGTGGGCGGGCAGGGGTCCACTCACCCCGGCACCAGGTCCGTCTTGTTATGAACTTCCAGCATGGAGTCCAGGAGGGGGGCGGGCAGGCGCAGGCCGTGCAGGCTGGACAGGACACTGGCTTTCTGCAGCTCCGTCTCAGGGTGGGTCACGTCCCTCACGTGGACGATCAGATCCTGAGGCGCAGAAGAGCCACGCGGTGGGGACGGGGAGGCAGGACGGGGCACCGCATGCCCTGGTAGGAGCTCCCTGACACCACCGCTGGGCCGTGGTGCTGGGTCCCACCCCGGACAGGCCGCTCGCCTGCACCCGGCCCAGGGCCCTGGGCTTCTCAGGCGTCTCAAAGCCCACAGGGTCCCGCTCTACACCTGCACGCTCACTGGGAAACTTCCAGACTCTCGCTTACTTTGAACCTTGAAGAACCCCATTTGGCTGATTTTAAATGGTGCACAGGCAGGGATCCGACACGTTACTGGGAAAACGCACAAGGGGAAAGGGTAAGAATTGCTTGTGATTCTGCCCCTGGAAACAGAGGGACCGACCGCTTACGTTCTGCAACGTTTGCTCCCAGGTTTTCGAGGCACTTGAAATTAAGAAAAAGATAAGCATTTTATTCCAGAAACGTTTGGTTTTGGAAAAGGCGAACAGGGAGGCAGGGACCACCACCACGACTGTTCCCGGGAGCACAGGCCACGGGCAAGGGGTGACACCAGCATGTTCCTGTCTTTCCAGAGTCACGCATCTCTTCCTTTCTGTCCTGGGACGCCAGACAGGACACGTGTCACGTCCGTCTGTCACCTCTCCTGGGTCCTCTGAACCCTGACCGCGTTCAGCACGTGTGGGCATTTTGTGGGACGCCTTTCAGTTGGCGTTTGGTTCTTTCCTCATGCTGACACTAGGTTGGGGTTTTGGTGGACGCCCCAACAGCACGTGCCGTTGCATCCCATCACCCCAAAGCTGCACACAAAGGCTGACCCGAGGGCCAAGGGGCAGGAGTCCCAGGTCTCCCTGCAGAAGGGCTCTACCTCCCTGCAGAAGGGCTCTACCTCCCTGCAGAAGGGCTCTACCTCCTTGGAAGAGGTCACTAGGAAGACCTCGCTGCCAGGGGGAGTGAGGCGCCAGTTTCCGGAGGGGGAAGGGACAGGAGTCCCTGGGGTTGTCACATGTGAGACCTGGGCTCTGGGTTGTGCTGTGCATGAGGGTAACCCAGGCCCTAGCGCTGCAACACGTATGACAGAATCTGGTCCCCACGTTGTGTCATGAGTGAGAGGATCCGGCCCCCAGGGCTGGGCTGTGAGCGATGGGACCTGATCCCTGCGTTGCGTTGTGTGTGACGGGCCCCGGGCCCCAGGGCTGTGTCATGGGTGAGGAGACCCAGCCTCTGGGCTGTGTCATGGGTGAGGGGTCCGGTCCTCAGACTGTGCTGTGTGTGAGGGAACCCGGTCTCAGGGTTGTGTTGTGAATGAGAAGACCTAGGCCCTGGGTTGTGTTGTGTACGAGAGGCTCTGGACCCCTTGTTGTGCCACGAGTGAGGGAATCTGGTCCATGGGTTGTGTCATGTGCGAGGGGACCTGTGCCCCATGCTGCGTCATGTGTGAGGGGACCCAGCCCCCCTGTTGTGTCATGTGTGAGGGGTCCAGTCCCCAGGGTTGTGTTGTGTATGAGGGGACCTGGCCTCAGGTAATGCTGGTGTTTCGGGGAAGTTGGCCCCTGGGATCATCCCACACTCACTGAACGAGCCACGTCTTCCAGGGTGGCAGAGAAGGAGTCGATGAGGCTGTGGGGCAGCTGGGAGAGGAAGCCAATGGTGTCCATGTAAATGACAGCCATGCGGGAGGGCAGCCACCCAGCATGAGCTGTGACGTCCAGTGTTGCAAACAGCTGATCCCGGGGCTGGACAGTGTCGTCGCCGGTCAGGGCCTTAATCAGCGTGGTTTTTCCTGGAAGGTGGGCCAAAGGGGACACATGCATGACAGGCCCCCTCACACATGCCCCACTGTCTACCGCTGTACCTCGGGAGGTTCCAAGTCGGACCCACATGCCTCTGGCCATGTGGTGGCCACGGTTTGTGAGGTCTCTGAGCTCCTAGGTCTCACTCTGTAGGACTCTTGGGATGCCTTGTGGTTGAGAGGATGCTGCTCCCCATTGTCCATGAGGGTCAGGAGGTCCAGGGCCTGGGGCATGAGAGGCTACCTACAGGACAGCGCTGGGGTAGCCAGGGTGGGGATGTGTGAATGGGAGAGGGGTGGGTGGGCACCCGGGCAGATGAGGGTAATGGTGTAGACACGGGAGTCCTATTTGTATGTGAGTGATACAGGATTGGTGTTCACACAGACGAGGCAGGCGCCCCGTGTGCCAGAGACACAGGGGTATCAGCATATAGAAGAGTGATGGCGGACGCAAGGGGGATGGAGTAGGAATGTGTGCTGTGTGAGAGGGCGGGTGTCTGCGTGGACAGGGCTGATGGTGGAGTGGGGGTGGGTACACTGTGTATTGGGGTGTGTGTCTGCGTAGACAGGGATGATGGTGGAGTGGGGGCAGGTACACTGTGTGTCAGGTCTGGGTAGACGCGATGATGGTGCAGTGGGGGAGGGTACACTCTGTGAGAGGGTGGGTGACTGTGTAGACGGGGATGACGGTAGGGGTGTGTGTGCTGTGTGTCAGGGGTGGGTGTCTGTGTGACGGGTGATGGTGCCGATGGAGTGTGATGGTGTAGACCGGCGGGAGCTGTGCGTGTCCAACGGCCCCCAGAGGGTGTTCCCCCACAGCCTTACCAACAGGTGGACCCGTGTCCGGACCCAGACCTTGCTCGGGGCTAGTCCTCGGACATGGCCGGCAACCGCCGAGGAGCCCTGACCTCAAGGTGCAGCAGGAGGGGACCTGCCTGCCGTGGGGTGACCGGGCACTGTGGACGGACAGGAGGTGCCTGGTTATGGACGCGTCCTGTCGTCCCACGCGCCGGCCGAGCCTCAGGGACCGCAACAGACCCCCATGTAACGCCCATCCACCACGCACCAAGCCCCCGTATTCGCCACCCCACACGGCCGCAGAGAAGTCGCCTGCGTTTCGCACAGCGGTGAACTGTGGTGCCGACAGGGGTCTCCGAAACCAAGGTGCATCCCTGGTGTCCCGTCCCAGGTTTTGTGGCAAGTTCCCTCTCTCCTCGGACGGGGACCGCCAGCTCCTTGAGGACAGGGGGTGGTGGCGTCACAGGGGTCTTCCGGCCACGCACGGGGACCGGACCTTAGGGCGGCTCACGCTTGCGGGGCGAGTCTCGAGGGTGAGGAAGTGAGCCTGCCGTGCTCGCCCTGTGTGGGAGGGTCCCTGTGAGCCCAGGGCCTCAGCACGAAGGAAACCCGAGGGCCGACACCCTGCCCGCGACCGCGCTAAGCCCACACGCGAACGGAGCCATGAGACGTGCCGTGATGTCTCATCGGTCGCAACCCAGATGGCTCTCCGTCTTCTACGGGCAGGTCTACCGGGAATGAGCTTAAAAACGTCTTGGTTTCTTTTCTATCACTGAGTTTACAACGCCCCGGTAAGGGACAGCAGCCCTGTCCACCGTCCAGCGCTCGACGACCACACCCATGACTTGGCAGGGTGCGGGCCGTGGGCTCTGTGACCCTCCTGAGGACGGCAGCCCTGCTTTCCACCTGTGCTCACGGGTCGGCCCTCCGAGTGCCACAGTCTCGGTGCATTTCTGACGGATTCTCCCCAAACACACGGGCCCGGCACAGGGGTATGGGGTGAGAAGGCAGCGCGGACCCCACTTCTCACGCCCGGAGGGGCTCTCACCGCAGTTGGTGTACCCCACCACGGCGATCACCGGGAACTCCTGCCGCCTCCGCTGCCTCCCCAGGAGACGCCGTTTCTGCCTCAGTCTCTCCAGGGCCTTCCGGATCTTCATTTCCTTTTCCTTCAAGAGGCGCTGCTGCACCTGCATGAAGGATTCTCCTAGAGACGCCAGAGATCGCGCGTCAGTGCGCGGAGGAGGCAGCAAAGACGTCCGAGCAAAAAGTGCCACCGAGGTCCCTGTGCGGGACGTGGACCGGGATCTTCTCACTGGGATCCCCCTAGCCTGCTCTACCACGAGGCCACTGCCTCAACGCCTTCCCACCTGCAAGACGGCTTTGTGCAGCAGAAGGTGGTCTTGCCCATGGCCTTCTGCCCTCTCACATCAGCTGCGGGAGGAACGGGGAGCCTTGCAAGGACAGCCCCATGACATCCACAGCCGACCTGAGAGGTGCCCGTAAAGACACATCCACGTCCTGACCCCCAGGACCTGGGAACGGGACCCCGTTTCGGAATAGGGTCTTGGCACATACAACCAGTGGAGGATCTGAGATGGGCTCATCCTAGATGAGGGGGGCCTAAATCAAAACATAAACGTCCACATAAAAGATGGAAGGAGACAGAGAGGAGAAGCCACGTAAGGACAGAGGCAGAGATGGGGGGGACGTGGTGATCAGCCCAGGGATGCTGGAGCCCCAGAAGCTGGAAGAGGCAGGAAGGAGCAACTCCTAGAGCCTCAGGAGAGAGCACAGCCCTGCGCCACCTGGATCTCCACATCCTTGTCCTTCCTGGATCTCACCATCCCTGTCCCACCTGAATGTCAGCCTCTCTGCCCTTCCTGGATCTCAGTGGCCCTGCCCTGCCTGCATCTCAGCATCCCTGTCCCGCCTGGATCTTAGTATCTGCCGCACCTGGGTCTCAGACTCTGCTCTCCGAAGCTGGGAGGGTAGATTCCTGTGGCTTTTAAGCCCCCGGTTTGTGGTCCTTTGTTCCAGCTGCCACCGGAGACGGCCTACGTATCTCAGTTTGTGTGAAGAGGACACACAAGAGGCCCACATGCCGCCCTTGCCCCACTGGATCTTTCAGTAACGTTGTCCTCTTCCCTAGGGGTGGCTGCTGGGACATGCCCCCCGCCCCGCCCCAGCACCCTGTGACAAGACCTCACACGTTACCTGACCCCATGATATAGCGTGAGCCCCGTCCTTGTCCATCCGGGTGGGCAGTGCTGCTTTTCAGGTGGGACCTGCCGTGGGAAGGGGGCATCTCAGCCGACAGGAACGGAAACACACGCCCATCCAGTGCGAGCACGGCAGGTGCCAACATGGAGACGTGAGGACAAGAACTCTGGGTGCAGAGACCAGGGCGAGGTAGTCCTCCCTCCTGCCCAGGCCGTCACACCGCGGACGGAGGGCCCCACAGGGGGGTGATGGGCCTACCAGGGGGACGTGTCCTGGCACACATGCTGCTTGGGCACGGCACCTGACAAGCAGCTGTCCGGGAGGGCGTGGCCAGCCCCGCACTCTGTCCTGGCCACGCTCCAGGTGGCGGTCGAGTCCGACATACAACCGCCAGAAGAGGGTCTGGGGTAAGCTGCGACTGCTGGCGGAGTGCCAGGTACCTGAGAAGGGGCAGCTCAGCCAGTGCCACCTGCAGCCGCGCCTCCTTGGTCCGGGCGTTGCAGCGGAAAATGTGAAGGACCACCGTGAACCGGTCGAACACCGGCACGCCCCAGCTGGCTTCCAGTTCCTTCTGCAAAGGGAGAGGGAGGGAGGGAAGACGTCTGTGGTGGCACCTCGGGTGAAGGGGGCGGATGGGACGCTGGCTGCGGTCCGGTACCCTCAGCTGTCCTGTCCCAGGGGGATGCTGACCCAACACCCCCAGTGCACCGGCGTGGGAAACACAGAGGGGCTCCCGCATACCTTGGTAGGCGTGGCCAGCCTCTCCACGTTCAGAAAGACCGCCGTGATTTCTGGCGACCCTCTGATTTTCTCTGGGGAGGAGAGAAGGCCCCATTGGATGTCTGTGCGCCGTGCAGTCCATCGTGGGACTGACCCTGAGCCTTGGCTGGCCGGGTCCGCCAGACAGCCTCAAGTCTCTGGGCATACGTTAGGGAAGTCAGGTGTGCGGGATGGGGGTCAAGGGGAGGACTGGGCTCCCCCTGCAGGGGTGTGGGTCTTGCAGAAACATGGCAGGTGCATAACCCCATGGGGACTAAACGGGTCTAAGACCTCAGGGTGACGGAAGTGGACGGTGCACAGCCCTCTGGGCATATGTGCTGAGCTTGCTGATCTGTGCTGTGAGCTGGATGTCAGCGGGGGCTGCAGACCCTCGGGGTTCGGTGGAAACAGAGTTCACACCCAGCACGCTGTGTGGAGGCAGAGATAGGCCGGGGACCTCGGGGCCGGTGTCCACCCTACTCCGAATGGCCCCAGTGGCACCACTGGGCACAAAGCAAATTGTGAGAGAGGCACGGTGGGCTTCTCAATGTGTGATCCAAGTTCCCATGAGGACGCCTCTATAGGGCCCAGGTGAGAGCCCGTCTGTCGCTCTGCTTCTCTCAGGAAGGGAGGGGCGCAGGGACCCACCTGTCAGGTGCTCCAAAGTCCCTTTGCCGAAGATGAGCTTTCCATCGGGTGTTTTGGTGGGCACCACCATCCTTTCCACCACCGACCAGCCATCCAGTGTGTGGACCAGTGCTTCTGCTTCTGCCACCTGCCACTCAGCTTTCAGGAGACACAGGGCCAGAGTGAGGGACACGTCCCCATGGGCTCGGCCCTGGGCCCCGTCCAGCCCTGCCTTGCCTGCCCGGCCCATGTCCCTTGGCTGGGATGGCTTCCTGCAGCATGCACAGCGGTCGTGAGAAAGCACCCCCGTACCCATTTGTTCCAAGACACAGCGATGCTGTTCCAGCCACAGACAGCGAGAAGGGGAGGATGAGGCCAGGGGAATGCAAGGACGGGTCCTCCTAATGTGGTAACTGGGGACTTGGCAGCAAACGGGAGGCCTCCATGGTCTGGCGCGCCCCAGCACACAGCATATCTTGCATGGAGCCCCTGAGGGCCCAGGGAACATGTTGCATTCCCCACAGGGTGGGCTGTGAGCCCTGTGGACAAGGAGTGGGTGTCCCTGGACTCCCGTGCCAATGCTACACAGGAAAGATAGCAAACAGCCACCCAGGACGGACAGGATGATGTATGGGGCCTTGGTGCCAGCCTGTGCAGGAGGGGGCCTGGGGAAAGTTCAGCGAGCATCCCAGACAGGGGGCTGGGCTCCCAAGGAGGGGCCGGTCCCAGGAGCTGAGGGCGTGGGGAACTGGGGCCTCAGGCGGGAGGCTTGTCCTGACAGCATTCCCAAGCAGGGAGGCAGCACAGGGCACTCCTGAGACACTGCGCTCTCCCGACCGCCCCACAGGGCGACCCTGTGCCCTTCCCCACAGCACAATGTCCCAGAGGAGCCGTCTCTTCCGGACACGCACCCCGTGCTCATTGTCCCCACTCCAGTGACCAGGTGCTGAGAGCTCTGGGCCAATTTTAGGTCCCCGAATTGTCTGCAGAGCTCAGGCACAGGGAGGAAACTGAGCCCGGCGTGGCGGGGTGCGGGGTCCATGATGAGGCTGGGGTGGGGGGATCCAAAGTCCTGCGGAGAAGCTGCACGCTCTGCTTGGTGGGGGACGGGGTGCCCCATCCCCTGAGGGACGCACGGTCTCCTCAGCTCTGACTCCTGAAGGGGAACGTGAGTCCTCCGCTCCGCCACCCTTCCGGTGCTCTGATCAGGGGCACGGGGCCAGCCCCAGCTTCCCTCCTTCAACGTCACACGTCGCCCATCAGCAAAACCCCCAGGCACTGTCTTTCGCCACCTCCCCGGTTGGGCCATGTCCCCCCACTGCATCGCGGATTGGCTTCCCACAACCCTCTGCTGGGGTCCTGAGACTTCCGGGAGTGCCTGCGGCCAGCACCTGGGGGTGTGGTCCAATTGCCACGTGGAGCCACCCAAGCCCAGGGCTGGGTGCCCACCTGGTGGGAGCGAGTGGCGAGAAGCAGTGTGTGCAGTCCACGGTTCTGACGCAGGGCCTCACGCACGACGGGCACTACGGACCGCGTCCCCTGCCCACACGGTCCCAGGAACGGGTTCTGCAATGCAGAAGCTGGGCAGGGAGCCTGCTTCTTCCTCTGACTCTGCCGCTCCCCCTGCTTGTGGTTTCTCTGTCCCTGACTAATAAACAAACCAACTTTGGAAAATCCCACTACGATCCGAACCGCGCCGGCTCTAGCGGATTAAGCAGAAAGCGCGCCAGAACAGAGGGCAGCGTAGCAGACAGACGGAAAGCCCGAGAAAGAACGGAATGCAAAGGTGAGCGGTCGGAACCGCTCCAACGGAAGTGAAGAACTCCTGGGATGGGCCTGTGAGCGGCCGGGCAAGGCCGAGGCACGACCCCCCGGCGTGCGGATGGGACGGCAGTGACAGCTGCAACGTGTGCCCTGGGAACGGCATTGAGAGCAGGAAGAGTCAGGCTGTGGACTGGACTGAAACTTTCCTAAACCAGCTGAGAAAGGAACGCTCTCCATGGCGCACAAAGAACGCCGGAGAGTCCGCGGCAGGGAAAGAGCGTGATGACACGATGGTCTGCAGACCCAACACACACCCCCCAGAGCGCACGGGGCGGCAAACGCCAGTCCGTGGGCTGCGCCATCTCTCATCGGGGGAAAACGGGCAAACTCCTAGGAGATCCTGGTACGCACTGATCAGACGGGCCCCAGATGCATCAGGGGGCCAGCACCTAACGCGGGTGACGGCAGGAGCAGTGAGATCTGTCGTCACCGCTGGCGGGAAGGCAAGCGGCGCAGCCCCTTGGAAAGCAGTTTGAGGCATCTGTCGTCAGTCGTCTCTCTGGCAGAGACACGGACAGAGAGAGAGACAGCAGGAGAGACACGGACAGAGAGAGAACGAGCGAGCAGGAGGACAGGCGGAGGGAGAAGCAGACTCCCTCCCTACTGGGCAGGGAGCCCAGGCCGGACCAATCCCAGGACCCCAGGATCATGACCTGAGCTGAAGGCAGGTGCGTCCCCGACGGAGCCCCCGGGCGCACCCAGACAACGGGATATCATCAGCACCGAACACAAAGCAGCGGTCGAGCCACAGCAGGTCACACACGACCCTGGGGTGCACGCTGAGCGAAAAGAGCCGGTCTGCAAGGCCGCGCACTGCGCGATTCTAGCACATGCTGGAGAGGGAAGACCACACACGGGGCAGATACGGGGATGGGGGGGTGGAGGACTGATTCCACCGCCCAGCGCGGGTTTGCAGGGGCGGAGGGGAGCGGTTTCACTGGGGCGCTCCGAGTCTCCCCCCCGAGAGCACCTGCCCTGGAACCCCGCCCCTGAGTCTCCACCCCTCCCGCCGCAGTCCCGCCTCTAAGTCCCGGGCCCCGCCCCCAGGGTCCCTCCTTGAGCGACACTCTCGGAGCTCAGCCCCGCCTAGTCCCCGCCCCGACCACCAGCACTCGAAGCCCCGCCCCCCGAAAGGCCCGCCTCTCAGCATCCCCGGCAACTTCCCCTGCGCCAGAACTCGAAGCCCCGCCCCCGACACGCCCCACTGAGTACCCCGACCCGCCCCAAGGTCCCTCGACTACCCTCGGAGCGACCCCTCCCAGTCCCCGCCCCGAGCACCAGCACTCGGAGCCCCGCCCCCTATGAGTCTCCACCCCGGAAGTCCCGCCTCTCAGTGTCCCCGGCCCCTTCCCCACCTCCAGCACTCGGAGCCCCGCCCCCTCCGAGTCTCCACCCCGGAAGCCCCGCCTCTCAGTGTCCCTGACCCCGACCCCGGCCGCGGTACCGCTCCGGGTCACCTCCGGTCAGCTGCTGCTTCCGCGGTCCCCGCTTGACCTCAGGGTGAATCAGACACACGCGCTGGGTCTCCGCTGGCAGCAAAGGGTCCCTCCTCAGTAGCTCCTCCTCCTCCTCTTTCTCCTCCGCATCTTCTGGCTCCTCCTCCTCCTCTCCCGTTCGGCTGCTCGGGCCGTCAGCCCGTGGGCCCCGTCCTCCACCTCCTGGGCCCTTGAGTCCCCCGGGGCCGAAGGCGGCGAGCGCGCGATCCGGCAAGGCCGGCAGCGACGGCGCAGCTCTCGGGGCCCCGCGGCCGCGAACCACACGGGAGACCCAGGCCCCTGAGCGGACGGCGGCCCGCAGGGCCCACATCCCGCCTTTTGCCGCACGCAAAGAGGCGGGACCTCGGGGGGGTGGGGCTTCCGTGCGAGCTCCCCATTGGCCGCCGCCTCCTGATGGACGTTCGCGGGCGCTGGGGGGCGGGACGCCGCCGGCCCCGACGAGCTTCACTTCTGCGGGTCCTGCTCTCCGGAGACCCGAGACCAGGTAGCGCGGCCAGCGGGGGCGGGCGCTTCCCACCACGCGTCCCCCTCCGCGGCCTTCGCCCGCCGTTGGAGTCTGGTCCTGGAAGTCCACTACCGTCCCCGGGGGTCTGAGCCCTGCGTGGGGGTCCGAGTGCTGCCTCGGAGGTGACAACACAGTCGTGGGGGTCCGAGTGCTGCCCCGGGGGTCGGAACCCTGCGTGGGGGTCCGAGTAGAGCCCCGGAGGTCAGAACACTGTCGTGGGGGTCCGAGTGCTGCCCTGGGGATCAGAGCCCTGCGTGGGGGTCCGAGTGTTCTCCAGGGGTTCTGAACCCTGTAGTAAGGGTCCGACTGCTACCCCGGAGGTCAGAGCCCTCCGTGGGGGGGTCAGGATGCTGCCCCGGTGGTCAGAGCCCTGCGTGGGGGTTCGAGTGCTACCCGGAGGTCAGAACCCTACTTGGAGGTCCGACTGCTACCCCGGAGGTCAGAACCCTGCTTGGGGGTCTGACTGTTACCCCGGGGGTCAGAACCCTGCTTGGGGTCCCACGGCTAC
>NW_022631062.1:11588446-11600329 GCF_010015895.1 Lontra canadensis | reverse complement strand
GTCTTGCCCCGGGGGTCAGAGCCCTGCGTGGGGGTCCGAGTGCTGCCTCAGGGGTCAGAACACTGTTGTGGGGGTCCGAGTGCTGCCCCGGGGGCAGAACACTGTCATGGGGGTCCAAGTGCTGCCCCAGGAGTCAGAGCCCTACGTGGGGGTCCGAGTGCTGCCCCGGGGGTCCCCTGCCATGGGTCCGAGTGCTGCCCCAGGGGTCAGAACCCCGCATGGTGGTCGAGTGCTGCCCCGGGGGTCAGAGCTCTGCATGGGGGTCCGAGTGCTGCCCTGTGGGTCAGAGCCCTGTGTGGGGGTCCGAGTGCTGCCCCGCGGGTCCCCTGCCATGGGTCCGAGTGCTGCCCCAGGGGTCAGAACCCTGAGTGGTGGTCGAGTGCTGTCCTGGGGGGTCAGAGCCCTGCGTGGTGGTCCGAGTGCTGCCCTGGGGGTTGGGCCATGCTTGGGTGTCGTAGTGCTGGCCCGAGGGTCCTCTGCCATTGGGTCCAAGTGCTATCCCAGAGATCAGAGCTCCGCGTGGGGGTCCAAGTGCTAACCTGGGGGTTAGAACCCTGTCGTGGGGGTCCGAGTGCTGCCCCAAGGGTCCTCTGCTGTGGGTGGTCCGACTGTTGCCCCGGGGGTCAGAGCTCTGTGTGGAGGTCCGCTGCCGTGGGGGTCCAAGTGCTGTCCCAGGGGTTCTGAACCGTGTCATGGGGGTCCCCTGCATGGGGGGTTCCAAGTGCTGCCCCGGGGGTCCCGAACTTTACCTTGGGGTTCCCCTACGTGTGGCTGCGAGTACTGTGCCAGGCTTCCCTGCTGTGGGGGTCCGAGGGCTGTCCTGGGGGTCCCAAACCTTACCTTGGGTGTCCAAGTGCTCCCCCAGGGGTCGCGAACCCTGCGTGGGGTTCCGAGGGCTGCCCTGGGGTCCTGTGCTGTGGGGGTCTGAGTGCTGCCCCTGGGGCACAAAGTTGCCCTAATGAGTGCCCCTGGGATCCCAAACTTTACCTTGGGGGTCCGAGTGCTGTCCCGGGGGTCTCAAATCCTGCATGGGGGTCAGAGTGCTGCCCCGGGGTCCTGAACCCTGGGTGGAGGTCTGAGGGCTGCCCCAGGGGTCTCGAACTTCACCTGAGGGGTTGAGTGCTGCCCTGCAGATCCCTCCAGGGGATCCCATATACTGCCTTGGGGCTGCGAGTGCGGCTCTGGGGATCCCAGCCACTTCCTTGGGGGCGTCGGAGCTGTTCCGAGGGGTCCTGAAGTCTGCAGTAGGGTATGGAGACTGGCCGGGGAGTGGGGGGGTTCCTGAACACGGCTTGGAGGTTCCGAATTCAGCGGGGGGTCAGGTGGGTGTCGTGAAGTCTGTGTTGGTCGTCCAAGTGTGGCACAGAGGTTCAGGTTCTGGGGTTCGAACCAGCCGTGGGGGCCCGAACTCTGCCTTAGAGATTCTCGTCCGGCCCCAGGGGTTCCAAAGTCTGGGTTGATAGCCCGGGGTGTGGGCCAGGGGCTCCAGACCCTGCCTTGTGGGGGAGGGGGCAAGCGGAGCACCGGGAGTCCTGAGCCCTGCCGTGGGAGTCCTGTCCCATCCCTGGGGGTCCGGGAGCCCGCCTTGGGGGCCCTAGGCAGGACTTAGGAGTCTGGAAGTTTGCCTGGCAGGACAGAGTCGCTCAGTGCTTGAGGGGGAGGGTCTCTGAGCGCACCTTGGGCGTGGGATGCTGACTTTGGGCATTCCCGGGCTGCCTGGGGGCCTGACTGGCCTGGGCGGATTCTGAAAGCTGAGCTGGTCGCCCGGGGGTGGCCCTGGGGGTCCCAGGAGTGCTTGGGAATCAGAGCCTCTGGGGTGAATGCGGTGTGGGGCAGGGTTGCACAGTCCCCGGGTCCGGCCGAGGGTGACGGGCGGCCTGGCTCCAGTGGGGCTCCCATCCTGTTCAGACGGGGATCCGTTCCGTAACCGGGAAAAACCCCAAGCAGCTTGGGGTTGCAGGCAGTCACGATGGGGTTCTCCTTCCTCCAGAAGGTGGAATGTTCCTTTCGAGCGTGTGTGGAGTCTGTGGCATCTGAAGTTTGGGGAGACGATGGCAGGGGTCCTGGTTCCCCCCCGGCAAGGTGGGAGAGGACGACAGTGGGACGTAGCCTGGAAGAGCCCGTGGGTGGCGATGTGGGGGTGGGTGTACTGCCTCGAGGTGGCCGGAGATGGCCCAGCCAGGGGACCACGGGGAGAATGAAATGCAGATGCGGGGCCCTGGTGTGCGACACGACGGGCAGACGCAGACTGTGGACTCTGGGTCGCTCGGGAAGCCCCGGGCCGGCCCTGGTTCCTGGACGCCATGTCCCTGGGCGTGGATTCAGAGTTGCCCTAATGAGTGCACAAGTGTGTGGCTCGTGGGCTGCGTGTGTGGCTCCTTGTTTCGCCCCCGCCCCCCCGCCCCGCTCCTCCGTCCCACGGCTGGAGACCGCCAGGCACAGAGGGTGTGGATGAGGGAGTCCACGGGAATACCCGGGGTCTTCTGTCTGCGGAGCGTGTCTTTGAAGGGCCTGGGTCTGAGATGCTGGGGGGGCGCCCCTGTGCTGGGGGAGGCGGGCAGGACCTCACACGGCCGCCCGGCGTGGTCCTTCTGCGCCACCTGGCGTCGGATGTGGGCAGGTCCGCTCCTGCAGGCCCCCGTCCTCTGGAGGAGAGGAGCTGCCCAGCTCACATTTGCAGGGCTGCGTGGGGCTCTCCGCGGCACACGGCCCTCCCCGCTCTCCTCTGCTTGCCGTCCCGGCTGGATCCCCGGCACCTGGATCCCCGCACGGCACCGCACGCCCCCCCCCCCCCGGCGGAGCCTGCCTTCCTAGCAGTTTCTAGGGGTGGGTGGGGGAGGGAGGTGGCGAGGATTAACGGCGGATAATGAGGTAACGCATTTTTTTTCACGGCTTTACTATGGTCGGTGTATCTTATAGCTGCGGAGAGGGTGCGGGCTTTCTTCCCCGGTGAGCTGGGCGTCCTCCCCCTCACCTTCCTGCGGAAGCAGCGCTCCCCGGAGACAGTCCCCAGCATCTCCCGTTTATGCTGCCCACCGGGGCCGAGGGAAGATGGGGAGGGGTGCCGGGGCCAGGGGAGCCCTGCGTGGAGGATGGGCGGGCAGGGCCCCTCGTGTTTTCGCTGGGCGTGGGAAGTCTTCCATCGTCGGCCCTGCTAAGTGTCCGTGGTTTGTAAGACGCGTCGTGGATGGCATGGGAGGCGTTTCCTGCCGTGAGACACCCCGAGCCACGCACACTGACTTAGAGTCAGGGAGCGCTGGGGGTATAGGACACACACCCGCCCCCCCTTGCAGAAACGTGCCTCTCTGAGCCGAGCCACTCCCCGTCCCTGGGCACTGTCTGGGGCTCGTTGCCGCCTTCCCTCCGCTGGCCACTGTTCCTACACGTTGCGTGGTACACGTCGTGCCTGCCGTCCCCGTGTTTGGAAGCGTGTGGACCCGGAGAGGGATGGGGGCGTCGGGGGTGGCTTGGAGACCCCCAGCTTCCCGCCGCGATCTGACTTTTCTTGTGTCTCAGCGGAAGGTCTGGCCGAGCGGGGGCGAAAGCCGTGTCGGGCGGCGGTGGCAGTGGCCGGGACCACGTGTCGGTAAGTGCTCCTGCTTGGGGAGCTCCCGCACAGGTGGGGACTCGGGCCCAAGGTGTATGCTCCCCTCCTAGGGAAGAGCAGGGCTGTCGTCTTGTGGACGAGAGGGTGGGGACAGGAACACGGGAGAAGGGGGGAGTGCCTGACCATCTGACCGTCCGGCGGTCCCTGGGAAGACCCAGCTGTCTGTCTGTCCAGTCTTCTTGTTTTAGGGAGTCTCCCCGCCCCTCCTGACTTCAGAGGCACAGGATGAACAGCAGCCCCCACGCTCATCTGGGGGGTCCACGGGCTCCGCGGGCCGGACGGCGACTCTGTGTGGCCGCCGAATTTGTACGTCCGTGCTGTAGCCCACGGGGGGCTGTGGCTGAGCCTGCAGCCCCCGGGCTCCGAGATCCCGTGTCCGTGGGGTGGTGAGCGTCTGGGCAATGCGGGGCGGGGCCTGCAGCTTCTCCCAGAGCTGTGTCCCCAGGGCGAGTCTCTAGGGACTGACGCCTCTTTGCTGCTCCCAGGCACGGATCTCGCTTCTCGGGCTGCTCTCAGCCCCGTTGTCCCTTGATCTGCTGTGTCCCCCTCCGCGGGGACGTTGAGCCACGTGGACACCGTCCCTACGGTCGGGGAGATGACCACGGCTGCCGTCCCCCGAAATCCCGTAGCCTTGGTAATTCTGCCTCCCTCATGGCGTGTCCCCACGGCCCCCAGCCACCCCGATTCGCGCTGTCCCCGGACGTGACGCTGTGTGCGGTTCCTGGCTGTGTACCCGTGCCCTCCTCCACGGCGGCGTCTGTCCGTCCATCGCCTTTCTGGGTCGGGATCCGTTCCCTCGGCGGAGCAAAGTATTTTCGCGTTTAGCTGTGTGGGAATGTCTCCGTCGTGCCTTCCCGCGTTACGGAGCGGCTGTCCCACCTGGGGATCAGCCCCGGTTTGTCCATCTGCCGTGCATGGCACCTTTGGGTTGTTTGTAGGGTTGGGTGTCCCTGATAGAGCAGCCAGGATCACCCGTGCCCAGAGCTCCGTGTGGAAACCTGCCTTTGTTCCTCTCGGGCCAGTGCAGCGGTGGGAGCACGCGGCTGGGACGTGGCAGGAGACCGCCACGCGGCCTTCCCCGGCGGTCACCGCCCCACGTCGTGGGGCCCGTAGCAGAGCCCCGCTTGCCCCCCAGCAGCCGTCAGCATGTTCCATCTTAGCTGATCTCCCAGTGCTGGTTTCCGCCTGCATCTCCCTCAGGCCGGGGACCTGAGCTCCTTCCCAGGGGCGCCCCTTCCCGTGGGCGGACGGTCCCATCCGCGCAGGCTTTCTGGGGAGGAGTCCTTGCACTCTTCCGTGGCTCATTTTTACTGGCTTGTTTGTTTTCTTGTGGAGTTTCAAGAGTTCTTTGTAAAACATCGGTAAAGTCCTTTAATCGATGACGTACTTGGCGAGCGTGTGCTACCAGACAGCGGCACGTCTTTCCATTCTGGTTTTCTTAAAAAGATTTCCTTTGTGTATTTGGGACAGAGAGAGCGAGTGAGAACAAGCGGGGGGCGGGGAGGGGAGGCAGAGGGGGAAGCAGGCTCCCCGCTGAGCAGAGAGCCCGATACGGGGCTCGATCCCAGGACCCTGGGACCATAACCTGAGCCGAAGGCAGAGGCTTAACCCACGGAGCCACCCAGGCGCCCCTGTTCGCTACTGTGTTTGAGCACATTATAGTCTATCCCTCAGGTTTGTTTTTATTTTATTTCATTTTTTTAAAAACTTTATTTGTTTGAGAGAGACACAGCGAGAGAGGGAGCACAAGCCCGGGCAGCCGGACAGGGACAGACAGGCCTCCTGCCGATAAGGGAGCCCGACGCAGGACTCCATCCCGGGACCCCGGGATCTTGACCCGAGCTGCAGGCCGACGCTTAACTAGACGGAGCCACCGAGGCGCCCCGTTTTGCAACTTTACAAAAATGCAGCTAGCCCGTGTTTATAGGGTGCTCCTTCTGGCCTCCGTCCATGCCCCTGCTCCGTGGGACCGTGCTTTAGCCAGTCGTACGCAGTCTCCGGCACTGTCGCTTTGCACGCAGGTTTGGGGTTCGATCGTGTGGACGCTGCCGCTTCGTGGTCCGCGTTCACTTCCTTCCCGTGCCAGTTTTAGAGGCAGCTTGCTCATTCTAGAAGCGCGCGTGCTGAGGAGTCCGTTGGGGTCTTGCTGACTCTAGGTGACGGGGGCTGTGTTCACGTTTTACTGCTCGGGCGTGTTCCTGTCCGTGAACATGGGCCGTCTCCCATGGACCTGTGTCGTCTTCAGTGCTCCCCGCCGCGCGTCGTACTTCTCGTCACCTGCGTCTTTGGCCGTCTGGGTTAAGTCAGTCCCTACGTAGTTTACTGTGCGTGATGCTACCGTCCGTGGAATCGCTTTTGTCCCTGCCTTTCCAGATTGCTCACGACGGTGCGTGGACACGCAGCTGATGGCGGGGCGTTGACGAGGCCTCCTGCCACTCTATGTGTATTGGTCCCCCCGTCTGTGCGTGCGCGCGCGGCTGGAATGGTTAGGATTCTACATGCAAAAGTACGGCACCTGCAAAGTAGTGTGACTCTTTCCAGTGCAGTGTGGACGGTTTTCTCTCTTTCGTCTGGCGGTGGCGGCCGGGCCCGTGTCCCTGCCCTCCGTTGCCCTGCCGCGTACCGTAGAAGTGCCCAAGTGAACGTGCTTGCCTTGTTCGTCCTCTTGCAGAAACCCCTTCCCGCCGCTCACCCTGGACACGGTTTTCACGGGGCTTCTCATGACGGCTTGGGTAGCGCGGACGGCTTCTCCTCTTCTCCGCTGCTTCTTGCGCGTGTGAATCACGAGAGGCCGTTGAATTCTGTCCGTCTTTCTGAATCAGGCGAGCTGGTCGTGTGATACTTTTCCTTAATCCTGTTGATGTGGTGCCCGCCGCGGACCGGTTTTGTGTGTGGAAGCAACCTTGCAGTCCAGAAGGACATCCCGCTCGGTCGTGGTGGGCGCTCTGCGAACGTGCCGCTGAGTTCCGGTGCTGGTGTTCCGTTGACGGTTTTCGCATCCGTGTCCATGAGGGACGTTGTCTGTAGTTTCCTCGTACGGTCTCTCTCTGGCTCTGGGACCAGGAAATTGCTGGCTTCCTGGGATGAGTTGGGAAGTGGTCCCTCCGCCTCAGCGTTTGGAGGAGTTTGAGAAGCGCTGGGATGAGTTCCCCTGAAAATGCGGTCGACAAAATGGTAGGATTAAAATGGCACAATTCCTCTGCCAGCGCATGTTGAGGGCTTCTCGGGAGAGTTTGACGACCGATGCAGTCTCCTCCTAGGTACGGGGGTGTTCAGATTTCCTACTTGTGTCCGACTTCCTCTTGCCAGGGTTTGTGTTTCTGGAGACTTGTCCGTTGCATGTCGGCTGTCCCGTTTCTCAGTCTGCAGTCCATCTAAGCTAAAGTTTTCTTAATTCTGGTACGCTTCAGAAGAACCAACTTTGGGTTGCGTTGGTTTTCTCGGCGCTCTATTATCTGATGTGTTTATCTCAGTTCTCTTTCTTTCTGACTCCTTTCCCTCTGCTAGCTTTGGGTTCAGTCTGTCCTTCTTCTTGTTCCTCGAGGTGTAAACTTGGTCCGGGATCTGTCTTGATTTCAGGGTCAGCACTTACAGCTGCGGATGTCCCACGAGCACTAGTTGACTTTTACTTACATTCTGTTTTCATTCTTATTTGTCCCGCAGTATTTTTTAATTGCCCCTGTGATTTCTTCTCTGATTCACTAGTTCTTTAAAAAAAAACATTTTACTTACTTATTTACTTATTTGAGAGGGAGGGGGAGAGAGAGAAAGAAGGAGCAGGGGGAGGGACAGAGGAAAAGGATGAAACAGACTCCCCAGTAAGGAGGGACCCCAGCATGGGGCTCGATCCCACGACTCCAGGATCATGACCTGAGCCAAAGGCAGACTTAACTGACTGAGCCACCCAGGTGCCCTAGATCCACTCATTCTTTCAGGGTACGTGTTTTAACTTCCACAGTTCTCTGACTTTTCCAGTTTTTGGTCTGTTACTGATTTCTAACTTCACACCACTGTCGTCAGAGCAGACACTGTGAAATCTGTGAAGACTCTGTGGGCTCGCGTGTGGCCTGTTCTGGGAAGTGTTCTGAGCGCTCACGAGTGGAAGACGTGTGCCGTTGCTGGCGGAGGGTTCCGTAACCGCGTCCTGGTTGGTGCGTTATATCCTTCCTGTGCTCACGCATCTTCGGTGTGGTTCTTCTGTCCCTTACAGAGAGTGGGGTATGGAAGTCCCGGCTGTTCTAGCATGGTCCGAAGTCTCCCTTTCATTCCGTGAACATGGTGTAGCTCAGTGTTTCTGAAGGTCTCATTTGATTTTTTTTTTTTTTTTTTTTTTTTTTAGTTTTCAGTACGCAGACCCTACACGTATTTTGTTAGATTGATATCCTTTTCATTTCTGAGGAGCCATTGTGATCGGTACGGGTTTTGGTTGTTTTTACTGTCCATGTCCAGTTTTTCATCGCTTGTTTATAGACATAGGATTGATTTTGTCACACGGACCTTGTATTCCGTGGCCTTGCTTATTAATTCACTTTTGAGTTTGAGGAGATAGTTTGCTTCATCTCTTGGGATTTCCTGTATAGCCAGTGGCGTCATTCTCAAACACAGCTAATTTTATGCCTTCTTTCCCGATGTGATGACTTTTGTTTTCTTGGCCTGTTTGTTGCACAGACTCGCCTTTCCAAGATATTGCGGGATCGTAGTACTCAGCTCTGCCCCGTTCTGGGCCCCGTGTGGATGCAGGTGTGGAAGGAACACCCGCCCTGGGTAGGGAAGGAGACTCTTGCCCAGCGCTTCTTACTGCCTGGGGAGGTGCTGCTCGCCCCACGGAGCGACTTGTACCTGCGATCTCTACTTGTCTCATTAGCACCCGAGAATGGGCTAAAATCTGAAATGATGAAAGGCATTTTCTGCAGCATCACGTAGGATAGGAAACAGGGAGCCGTGTAGATATTTCAAGGCAAAGTAAAGAATAAGCCAGTTCATGCTACGTCCCGGGGATGACAGGTACCCGGAGCCAAACTTCAGACTTTCTTACCGAAAGTGTTACAGACTGACAAAAGACTTTGCAAAAACAGGACACAGTGAGTGTTTTTCTTTCGCGCCGAGGCCTCACGTTGGTATCACGCTGGGCGTGTGTTCTCTTGCTGTCTCTCTGCGTGTACGTGTACATTTGCGATTTTGTCTTCCTGAAGACGCGGGAGAGCGTGTTCCTGAGGCAAGGTCTTTAGTGGCACACGTGTCCGTGTGGGGCTCCTCCGCATGGGACCACGTGTGTGTTGCCGTGGCGTTCTCGGTGGCAATGAGCCAGCCTGGCCTAGCATGTTCTCGGTGATGAAGACGGTGTCATAGAGGCCCACGGTGTGGGGGTGCAGTGCTGCAGGGGCGCTTGTCCTGCACACCCTCCATGGCCCTCGAGGGCTCACGGTGTCAGCACGCCCTGGGTGGTTGCACTTTAGTGGACGGGGAGCCTTGGGTCTGGGGAGGCATGGCCCTAGGTCTCTCACGGGGTCCGTTGCTGGTCCTCCTGAAGTAGCCGCGGCCCAATAGGGAAGGTCACGCTGCTCCTGGGCCGAGTGCTCTTGAGTGATCCTCAGGTTCCGCTGTCTGCATATGTGGCCCCAGGTTCTGCCAAGGCCCCCAGGTTTCACTGTCTCAGTGATTCTGGGTTCCACCATCTTTGCACATGACTCCGGGTTCTCTCGTGCCCCCTTGTTCGGCTGTGTGTACCTTTGACCCCTGGTTTTGGGCTACCCTCCTTGTGCCCCTCGAGGCTGTGGTGGTTTCAGTCCTGCTTCTGATGAGCCCTGGGGCACCACCCGCCACTAAGGACAGAGAGAGCTGGTCACCTGTCCCAGGGGACTGACTTCCCCCAACCTTGCCGGTCACCAACCTGAGCTCCCCATCTCCATTCTGGGCTCTGATTGCGGGGGGGGGGGGGGGTGATGGATACCGCATAGCCCTGAGACACAGCCCTTGGGATTGGCTTCACAATGGCTTTCTGTCCCCCGGACACTGGTGGTCCGTGGCCGTGGCTGCAGCCCGTGGACTGGGTGTGTCAGGGTGTGGACATGGGCAGGGACACGGATGGGGATGCAGGTGCAGGGGAGGCCGGTGCGGTGTATGAGCGCTCGGTTGAGGACCTGGCGAGCCTCGGAAGGTCTGCCGGAGCCTCTGTCCTTCAGTAGCAGTGGGTGATGTGGGACGCCGTCCTCCTCGCCTCGGGCCCCTGGTGGTGACCGGCATTTGGAGCAGTCGCTTGCTGGCCATGCTGCCTTCGTCCTGCACTGCCGGGGTCCCGTCATTCGTCTGGCCTCCGGCTGTCAGCGTTTCCCGGCTCTTCACATCCCACTTTCTGATTGTAGGTGCAGGAAGGACCCTCGGGGGGCCGGGATGCCGGTGGGAGTGGACCCCGACGACGAGGGCGGCGTCCGTGCAGGAGGCTCAGGAATCAGGCTGGCCAGTTCATCTCCGTGGTGACCGTCTTTGAGGTGATGGCCAGGAGGAGGTGCTCCATCCTGGTACTGACCACTGCTGGGAGGGCTGCACGGGCTGGGGGACTGTGACGTGCTTCTCCACATCAGGCTGGGCACCGGCCAGCTCACACGTGGATCCTGGAGGTCTTCCTCCCTGCACGGCCTGCCCGTCGAAGCACAAGTCCACTGGGGCCCCATGGGACCACCAGGGCCTTTCCCTTCCCATCTTGAGACACCGCGTCCCATCCCCGTCCCGAGACACGGTGTCCCCTCCTCTGTTCTGGGACTCCAGGTCCCCTCCCATGTCCTGAGACACCGCGTTCCCTCCCTGTCCTGAGACACGGTGTCCCCTCCTATGTCCTGAGACACCGCGTCCCATCTGCTGTCCTCAGACACCACGTCTACTCCTTTTCCTTTGACACCGCATCCCCTCCCCATTTTGAGATACTGGGTCCCCTCCTTTGTCCTCAGCCAGAGTGTCCCCTCCCCTGTCCTCAAGGGCTTCATCCTCATCCCCATCCACAGACACGGCATCCCTTCTTCCATTCTCAAATAGTGTGTGGTTCCCCCACCCCCCGCCCCCTGGTCCAGAGACACCCCATGCCTTCCCTGTCCTGAGACATGGTGTCCCATCCCTGTCCTGAGATACTGTGTGCCTTCCCCATCCTGACACACGGTGTCCCCTGCCCCATCCTGAGACACCGCGTCCCCCGCTGCATCCTAAGACACGGCATCATCTCTGTCCTGAGACACGGCGTCCCCTGGCCATCCTGAGACACCGTGTCCCCCGCCCCATCCTGAGACACCGCGTCCTCTCTGTCCTGAGACACGGCGTCCTCTGTCCCCTCCCTGTCCTGAGACGCGGCGTCCCCTCCCCATCCACAGACACAGCGTCCACTTCCTTGCATCGGGCTTAGTGTCCCCTCCCTGTGCCATGGCGTTGAGGCCTCCTGCCTGGGGTGGAAGGTCTGTCCCCCTGCTCTCCCTTCCGGGGGCCCCCCTTCCAGGTGGGAGGCCCCGCTCCCCGCCCATTGTCTCAGGTGAGCAGGGACAGCTTCTGGCTGGTGCAGGGGAGGCCCTGCGGAGCCCAGATCTGTTGGATACAAAGGCCATGAAGACATGGTGGGGGAGGGGCACGCCCAGGTGTGCCGTGGGGTCTCTCCTGTGTGGCCCCTGTTCCCGTCAACCGTGTTGCACTGGACAGCGACCCGTGTACCGGCCCAGGGCCACGTCCTTGCCCATCTCTCGGACACCGGGCTTCTGGGGTGGGGTGTAGCCCCGTCACAGCCTCCTTTGGTTTTAGGCACAGGGAGCGCCCTCGGGGGGCCAGGATGCCAGCGGACCCGGCACCCGCCGGCGAGGGCGGCCACCACGGAAGCACCGCAGGAAGAACGTGGCCATCACCACAGAGGTGACCCTCTTTGAGATGGTCGCCCTGGGGAAGAACTCCGTGCAGGTAGTGCCCGCGGAGGGGGGCTGTGGCAGGGCGGGCCTGGTGGGCGGCAGACACGGGGCCCACCTGTTGTGGCTCCATATGGCCACACGAAGGCCAGACCCGGCAGAGTCACGGCTGTACCCACCATGGCCTTGTGCTGCCCCACCGTCCAGCTGTCACGTATGTCCATTGCACGTGTGTGCCCGTCACATGTGTGATCAGACATGCGTGTACACGTACAGGAGTGCTCACGCTGCCGTCCCACACCTGATCACACACACATGCTCACCGCTGCCCGTCCCACACCTGATCGCACACACATGCTCACGCTGCCGTCCCACACCTGATCGCACACACGTGCTCACGCT
>NW_022631062.1:11581873-11588436 GCF_010015895.1 Lontra canadensis | reverse complement strand
ACACCTGATCGCACACACGTGCTCACGCTGCCGTCCCACACCTGATCCCACACACGTGCTCACCGCTGCCCGTCCCACACCTGATCATACACAGGTGCTCACCGTTGTCCATCGCGCACACCTGATCGCACACACATGCTCACGCTGCCGTCCCACACCTGATCGCACACACGTGCTCACCGCTGCCCGTCCCCCACCTGATCCCACACACGTGCTTACCGCTGCCCGTCCCACACCTGATCCCACACACGTGCTCACCGCTGCCCGTCCCACACCTGATCGCACACACGTGCTCACCGCTGCCCGTCCCACACCTGATCCCACACACGTGCTCACGCTGCTGTCCCACACCTGATCATACACAGGTGCTCACTGTTGTCCATCGCGCACACCTGATCGCACACACGTGCTCACCGCTGCTGTCCCACACCTGATCCCACACACATGCTCACCGCTGCCGTCCCACACCTGATCATACACACGTGCTCACGCTGCCGTCCCACACCTGATCATACACACGTGCTCACCACTGGCCATCACGCGCACCTGATCACATACACGCTTGCACGCACAAGTGCTCCTTGCTGGGTCAGACGCATGATCACACGTGTCCTCACATCTGGCCGGTTCCACACACCTCATCACACATGTGCTCATCTCTGGCTTTTGCCCAGCAGACGGCCGTCGAGGAGTGGGTGCGGTCCTACAAGGAGGACCGGGAGCTGGCCTTGCTGGACCTCATCAGCTTCTTTGTCCAGTGCTGTGGCTGTGAAGGTGAGCCGGGCTCCTGGACGCTCGCGGGCGTCACCACATGGGGGCCTGCTGGGCCTGCCCGTCCTGTCCATGCATGTAAGAGACTGGGTGGGCTGGGCTTTTCCAGAGGCTTTTTTTGGTAGGAGACTTGTCTGTGCGAGCACTGTTACCTCAGAGCAGCGGCTGACTGCCCGAGAAGAGATCTGTCCACGTCCTGACCCCAGGACCTCAGGATGCGACCTCATAGAGAAGGACCTTTGTAGGTGTGAGCAGTAAGAGAGTCTTTCGGGTGGCCCTAGTCCTGTGAGACTTGGTCCTCGTAAGAGCAGGGACACGGGGGCCTGAGAGGTTCAGTCTCTTAAGCCTCTGAGTCTCGTGTTCGGCTCAGGTCGTGATCTCTGGGTTCTGGGATCACACCGCAAGTCAGGCTCCGTGCTCTGCGGGGCGTCTACCTGACATTCTCTGACATCCTCTCTCTTGCCTCTCCTGCTCGTGCTCACTGTCTCTCTAAAATAAATAAATAAAACCGTAGAAAAAAAAGAGGAGGGACAGACACAGAGGAGAAGCCACGTGAGGACGGAGGCACAGATGGGAGGGACGTGGCCACCAGCCCAGGGATGCCCGGAGCCCCAGAGGCTGGAAGAGGCAGGAAGGACCCTGCCCTGGAGGCTCAGCTGCTTCCCAGTTGGGGGTTGGTGTGGGTGGGCTTTGCCAGAGGGCCACACTGTGTCTCCTGCCTGGCGCCCATGGACGGGCTCAGTGCTCCCCCAGCCATGCGCAAGGGGGTGACGAAACTCTCAGAGTGTGAGAATCACTCTGGGGAGAGCGTGAGAATCACAGCGGGGAAGCGCCAACCCCCGGGGCCACAGGCGTGGACGCGAGACTCACGGTGCTTGGGGAGAGATGCAGATGCCACGGGCCACACGGGCTGTGCACAAAATGTCCAGAATGGCATGTCTGCAGGCGGGCGGGGTCTCCGTGGTTCCTGGGGCCACGGAAATGAGAGGGGACCACAGAAATGAGAGGGGACCACCCACGTGTGGGGGGTGGAAGCTGTGGCGACGGGCAACCACAGCGTGTGTGTGCACCACGGAGGTGCATACTGTGAGGGAGTCTGTTGTACTGTGTCCTTGCTGTCAGCCGTCGGCACCAGCAAACAGTCGGAGCCTTCCCTCCCTCTGGACCCTGACGCAGCAGCTGTGGGGGCAGGACCTGCCTCTGGAGAAGGTCCAGTGGTGTCCGGCCGGGCGCCCTGAGGGTGCCTCACAGAAGCCCCATGGTGACAGACACGCAGGGCACAGTGCTTGCGGACCCCAGCCGCCAAGGCTGCATTCCGCGGCTTTGCCGTTCTCTCTCGGGGACGAGGCGTCATGCCCTGGGACAAGGAGGGTTGGCTTCAAGCGCGTTTCCTTCTTTCTCTCGCAGGGATGGTGACGGCTGAGTTGTACCAGAGCCACGAAGGCAAGAATGTGGTGCACAAAATGACAGAGAAGTTTGACCAGGTGGGACGGGCTCCGGGCACTCCGTGAGCCTGGGGCCCGAGGTCGGTGCCCTGGACCCCCCGGGCACGTGGGTTTGCAGTCAGGCTGGGGGGTGGGACGAGCTGAGGCATCTCCATCTCCCGGCCAGAAGCTGTCCTCCTCTGCTCCCCTGTGAGGAGAGGCTGCCCAGGGCTTCACGGGCAGGACCACCTTTCTTTATAAAGAAAAACGTGAACCTGAATCAAAGGTGGGACTCTGTCCTGCACGGCAAAATGTGGCTATAAAACGGTACTCAGGAGGCCGTCGTGGAAGGGGAGACACAGAGCGAGGCCAGCGGGTGCCCAGACACGCCCTGTGCCCATCCTGAGCTCCTCCCCGCGGTGGGAGGACTGCGGTCCCGAACTTGGTGCTCATGGTGTTCCCGTGCTCGGGCTCTGGTGCACTCAGGGTCCTGCGCGTGCCGGTCGCACTCGGCCGGCTTCCAGCTCCGGGCCCGGGAGGCACCGTGCTTGGGGCGGTGTCTGTGAGGCTCTTCTGTCCCAGGCGCACACGATTTAAGGAACAGTTTTTACACACGTGATTCCTGCCCAGTAAACGTCCGTGTCCTGGCTGTGGAATGTTCCATCGCATGTGTGTGTGTGGGTCACGTCCCCATTCTGCTTCGGACAGCGTCCGGTTGGTTTCGGGCTTGGTCTGTGTGTGGCTGTGGACGTGTGTGTCTGTGGGTCCTACTGCACGTGGGCCCCTGTTTGCATGTGACAAAGGGTCAGAGTGCGTGCTCGTTTTGCTTCATGCTGTGACGCCGACTTGTTCTCACGGCCCCTCCACGTGTGTGTGAGGCTGCGTGGGTCCGCACCCCCGTCCGTGTCTGATGCCGCGTCCGTTTTGCCAGTCTCCTCATCGAGTGCACGGTTCAGGTCCCCAGGCTGCGAGTGACCTCACGCCTCGTTGCATGGAAAGGCCGTTTTCTCTTGTTTCAGACGTTCTTTTCCGTTGTGGTAAAGGACACCCAGCTTACACTTTGCTGTCTTAACCCTCTCGAGCGCACAGCTCAGTGGCACCGAGTGCATTCACGCTGTTGTGCGACCATCCCCACATTCCGGCTCCGGAACTTTCCATCTTCCCAACACAAAGCTCTGCCCTCATCAAACACTGTCTCCCCATCCCCGTCCCCCAGCCCCAGGCCCACCGTCTACTGTCTGTCTCTGTGGATGGGGCTCCGCTAGGGACCCTGTGTATGTGGAATCAGGCAGGGTTGGTCCTTCTGGGTCTGGCTGATGTCCTCAAGGCCCAGCCACGTCCCAGCAGGTGCAGAACGTCCTTCCTCTTCAAGATGGCATCTTTGGCCGCTGTGTGTGTGGCTCATACTTTGCTGACGGACTCATCCTGTCAGTGAACAGACTTAATATCTACAAAATTTCTCACACCCTAAAATACTTAGAAAGTGTCTCCAGAAAGTCTTGGGAATCAAGTCCGTGAACAGTGACTTTTTCCTTTAACTTTTTATTTGTAACTGTGTCAAACCTAAGAAAAGGGGAGGAACACATAAACTTCACCTGTGTTCAGCAGCTAATGCTCTCCCGTCTTCACCATATCCCCACGCCTGCCCGTGTGCCTCTGTGCCATGCATGCACACGCATGTGCGTGGTACATGTGAGTGAGCCAATGCACGTGTGTGTGCCGTCTTTCTCTTATCCCCATGCATGCACGTGTGCCTCTGCCGTGCATTCATGTGTATGTGGTACATGTGAGTGGGTGATAACACGCATGTGTGCTTTCTCTTATCCCCCATGTATACGCATGTGCCTCAGTGCTGTGTACGCACCCGTGTGTATAGGATACGCATGAGTGAGAGATTGCACGTGTGTGTGCACTCCCTTCACCTTATCCCACATGCGTGCATGTGTGCCTCTGTGCTGTGCTTGCACATGTGTATGCACAGCACGTGAGTGAGCACATGCGTGCATACATGTGCCATCTGCAGCTTACCCCCCACGCATGCACGTCTGTCTCTGCCATGCACGCACATGCGTGCGCACTCTGCACACGAGGGAGCGAGTGTGTGTTCATGTGCCGTCTTCACCTTATCCCCGTGTGTGTGCCTCAGTGCTGCACACACACGTACGTGAGCACTCCACACACGGGCGAGCGAGTGCATGCGTGCACTGTGCACATGTGAGTGTGTGTGCAGGTCCGTGCATGTGCACACGTGTGTTTGCCCCTCTGTGTGTGTTCACCACAGTCACTTGCGAGGGGCCTGCAGAGTGACCTGGCCCTGGCTGTGTCTGGTGTGTAACAGTGAGCACTCCCGTGTGACCATGGTCCTGTCCTCTCTCGGGCACTCCGAGCTGCTGGAGGGCAGCGTCCATGTGAGGGGTCTGTACATATTACCATGCCTGTCTCAGGAATGTCCTTCACGTTCTGTCTCTGTCCCATGCAGGGTCCAGCTAAGGACGCCATGTGACACTTAGCTGTCTGTCCCAGAGCTCTCTTGAAGCCCGCACGTTCAGCATGTGGGAGAGCCCAGGCCCGTAGTTGAGGAGGACGCCCCTACTTTGCTTCCGGCCTCAGTGTCCCTGAACTTAGCTCCTTCCTTGGGATCACTCGGCACGGCTGACTCCATCGGGCCTCTTTCCTCGGAGAGCCCCCAGTGCCAGATCAGGGTCCCGTTCAGTCTCCCCCACCTCAGGAGCAGCACTGGAGGCTTTGCCGACCCCCAGCCTGTGTGCCTCGTGGGAGAACCTGCGCTTCCCAAAGAGCAGACCCCTGGACACGTAGGGAAATGCTACAGCGTGCAGGGCCCACCACGGGTGGGGTGACATGCACGGCCATGGCACTGCCGTATGGAGCCGTGGCCACGGAGCGTGAGAGGCTCCGATGCTCCCGAGTCCTCTGTGCAGACTGGTGTCTGTGCCACGGTGTCTCCCCATTCTGGCCTCTAGAGATGACACAGTGCATGCTCCAAGGTCAGCTGAGTCCATGAAGGGGCTGAGTGCCACAGATAGTCCGTCCGCGCCCCCACGAGGGCACTGATGTAGAGGTGTCCGTGGACTGTTTTTGTAGAGATAGACCCTCCATGCTGTTGGCTGCTTGGAACCATTCCCCCCCCCCCCCCCCCCCCCGGCACCCCCCACGGGCCTCGGCCTCTGGGATCCGCCAGGGGAGGCGGACCAGCTCCGGTGCCCTGTGCCGCACAGCCCGTCCTGCCAGGACCCGCTGCAGGTCTGGGGACGAGGGACTTCACCAGCACATCTCGTCTGTCCCTGCAGGAGACCGGGCTGTATTACAAGAAGTTTCTGGCTTACCCCTGGATCCTGACCATCATGTGGCCCGAGAAACTGGTAACACACATTCCAGAGTTTACGAGTGGGGTAGTTCTGTGTGGTTTCCCAGCCTGCCGGAGGCCAGCGAAGCCCCGGGTTAGTTCCTGTGCCTTCTCAGCATGGGGTGAGCGCCCTGATCACCAACAAGGGACTACGGCCACGTGCCTGGCTCCCACGAGAGCCACACTGACTGGCCCTGGGGACAGGGTTCTGCCGGCACTGTGCGGGCAGACCTCACCGTGTCTAGCCTGCAGCGAGGCAGGGCTCGACCAGACCTGACCCCATCCTGTCCACACTGAGTGCGGTAGAGCTTCCCAGTCTTGTCCACAGCAGGATAGGACTTGACCGCGCTCAGCCCACGGTGAGTGCACTTGGGTCCCACGGCATGCTGTTTCAAATGAGAACACCGGGCTCTGCACCACGGGACCATTAGGCCTGACCTGTCCTGCAGAAGTGAGTTCATCCAGTGAGTTCTGTCTACACTGGGGCATTTAGACCGGAGCAAGTTCTGTCTACACTGGCACGTTTAGACCTGACAGTGTTCCTTCTATCCTGTGTTATGGGAACTGAATTTTCTGTCTACACTGGCACATTTAGGCGGGATTACGTTTTATCTATACTGTGTCATGGAGTCCTAATGTGTTCTGTCTACACGGACACATTTAGACCAGAGTGTGTTTTGTCTACACTGGGACATTTAGACCAGAGCATGTTCTGTCTACACTGACATACTTAGACCTGACAGTGTTCTTTCTACTCACTGTTATTGAAATTGACTCTTCTGTCTACACTGGCACATTTACATCTCACACATGCTCTGTCTACATGGGGATGTTTAGACCTGACAGTGTTGTGTATGCTGCATCATGGAGCCCTAACTATGTTCTGTCTGTACGGCATCATGGAGACCTGTGTTCTGTCTGCCCTGGCACATTTACGTCTCATCATGTTCTGTCTATACTGTGTCATGGAGACCTGTGTTCTGTCTACACTGGCACATTTAGAC
>NW_022631062.1:11580244-11581863 GCF_010015895.1 Lontra canadensis | reverse complement strand
AGACCTGATCGTGTTCTGTGTTAACTGGGTCATGGAGACCTGTGTTCCATCGATACTCGCACATCAGACCTGATCGTGTTCTTTCTGCACTGGTGAATTTAGACTGGATCTTGTTCCATCTACCCTGGCACATTTAGACCCGACCGTGCTCTCTGTAGTCTCTGCTGTAGTGTGCGTGTTGCTGTCATGGGCACTGTTGATATGACCCAACCAGTAAGGGCTTCTGTGGCCGTCGGCGTCTGGGTGGAGAAGGGAGTTGTGGGGCACCGTGTGGCTGGCCTGTGACACAGACAGTGCAGGTGTCCTGGGGGCTGGAGATTCACCTGGTGCCCCTCACATCGTTCATTTCTCACCATCTTGGGTGTGCAGACGAGGTAAAGTGGATCCGTGCACTTCACAGAGAGGGCAGAGGAGGTTTCCTCACAAACTGCACTGACTTAGCAGTGAGGACCGACCTTGCAGAACCAGTTACTGACCCGGTCTAGCCTCGGGATGGGGGGTTTCGGGACATGTTTGTAAGTCGTTAGTGACCTGGTCTAGGCTCAGAACGGGGGTTTTCGGGACATGTTTGTACCTGATTAGTGACCTGGTCTAGCCTCGGGATGGGGGGTTTTAGGACATGTTTGTAACCCGGTTAGAGCTCTGGCCTCACCTCTCAGGGACTGACTGAAGGTGTAGAAGCCTCAGCTGGCCTCAGGGTTCTTGAGGCTGGGGTGTCCTGTTGAGGCTGGCTTGTTGGAGCAACTACACTCCCCCCCCCAAGTCTGATCGCCAGTCCCTGGCAGGGCACCCCACCCCCTCACACCGCAGCAAATGGGGAGGGGCTCAGTAAGTTGGGGGAGAATGGTGGGAGCCAGTCGCCGGGGACTAGCACAGAGGGAGTGATGTGTAGGAGGGGAAGTGTATGGGGGATGGGCACACGGGTCCCAGCATGGAGGAGGAGGGTTGTGCCCACAATGCACTGGGGAAGGTGGGGTGCGGAGCGTGGGGGCCCTGGCATGGGGGATGGCACAGGCGGTAGGGCACGGTGTGTGGGAAAAGGTTGTGCAGGATCTCGTGGGTCCCTGCTTGCACGGGTGAGTGTGAGCGAGGCAGGGAGCTGTGAACGCAGCCCCACACCCTGCGGAGTTGGGGATGCGGACCCTGGGGGGGGGCAAACGGCCGCACGTGGGGGTAGAGCGTGACGGGTGTGCAGCATGCGAAGAGCACAGAGCTGGGGCATGTCTGACCCTCAGTCATTCTCTGGGCACCCCCAGGCTGGACACTTTGCGTCATCCCCCCGCTGGGTTCTGGCCTCCAGCCTCAGCCTCCCTGCAGGACTCACCGTCCCTGAGGGGTCTCACGCAGGCTGTGCAGGTGACTCAGACTGTCCGTGTGCGCGACGGACGCCAGGCTGGAGGCGGGTTCCCCTGAGGAACCCTTCCCGCGCAGGCGCAGAGGCGGGAGCCGAGTTCTCCTGAGGAACCCTTCCCGCGCAGGCGCAGAGAGGCTGGAGACGGGTGCCCCTGAGGAACCCTTCCCGCGCGTGCGCAGAGAGGCTGAAGGCGGGTTCCCCTGAGGAACCCTTCTCGTGCAGGCGCAGAGAGGCTGGAGGCGGGTTCCCCTGAGGAACCCCTTCC
>NW_022631062.1:11576118-11580234 GCF_010015895.1 Lontra canadensis | reverse complement strand
AGAGAGGCTGGAGGCGGGTTCCCCTGAGGAACCCCTTCCCGCGCAGGTGCAGAGCGGCAGGAGCCGGGCTCTCCACCGACTGGCCTGCCGGGCACCCGAGGGAAGGAGGCCGCGAGGCTGACGGGCGGCGGGTTGGTGCGGCGAGCGCTCCCGCAGATCCGCGGGGTGAGCCGGAACCGGGCGGAAGCCGGGCGAGGGTCCGACCCGTGCCTGCTCGCTGTCCTCCTGGCTGCCCTGAGCGCCCGGAGACCCGGCTCCTTCCCACATGAGGGGGTCCGCCCAGCGCAGCCTCCGGAGCACACGGTGGCGGGGGGGGGGTGCTGGGTGTGGGGGCGGGCACGGACCCTGCTGGGTGTGCTGTGTGACCCCAGGGTCCGGTGTCAGGGTCGTGGGTCGCCGGACCTGTGCGTAAGTCTGAGCTCTGCCGGCTGCAGGGTCCGGGAGAGCGGGGGTCACTGCGGTGACTGCGGATATGTGCGCCCCCAATGCGGGAATGGGGGTGGGGGCCCGGGGCCTCCGGGGTCGGAGTGGACGTGCGACCCCCACTCCCCCACCCCGGAGCAGGAGCTCCGAGACATGGAGTCAGTCTGGGTCAGAGTGGACGTGTAACGCCCCAGGTGCCGGGTCTGGGAGATTGAGGGTTACTCTGGGTCAGAGTGGGCATGTGACCCCCCCAGGAGCAGGGTCTGGGAGATTGCGGGTCACTCTGGGTCAGAGTGGACGTGTGACCCCCAGGTGCAGGGTCTGGGAGATTGGGGGTTACCCTGAGAGTGGACGGGTCACCTCCTGTAAGTGCAGGGTCAGGGTATGCTCACGTGACCCAGGGTCCCCTGTCCGGGAGCAGAGCTCCATATCGTGATGGTGGGATGGATCCAGACCGGGCCTAGCATCTCACCCTTTTTCCCGTGTTCTTGTCTTGAACACAGCAAAATGACTTTTACCCCATCGTGGGGCCGGGGCCCTTCTGGAAGAGGTTTCGGGTGAACTTCTGCGAGTTCACGGAGCTGCTGGTGCACCAGACACACTCCTCGGTGCTGTGTGACGGTCACCTCATGGACACGGTCATCGGCATGCTCAGTGGCCTCACAAACTCGGCCGTGTACAGCCTGCGGCACACCAGCTCCCTGGCTGGTGAGACACTGCATCGGGCCCCTGCCCCGGCTTTTGCTGACTTGGGGGCAGGCTGGGGCCGTGGGGGCAGGGACCAGAGGACATGGGGGTAGGGGACATGGGGCCAGGGCCCACAGGGGCAGGGGCCACGGGACCCAGGGAAAGGGCTGTGGGGCTGGGGCAGTGGCCATAGGGTCACAGACATGGGGGCAGGGGAGATGAGACACAGGGGCAAAAGCCGTGGGAACAGGGGCACGGACTGTGGGGGAAGGGACCATGGGACACAGGGCCGGGAGCCACGGGACACGAACACAGGGGCAGGGGCCTCAGCCTGGGCTTCTGCTGTCCCAGGGCAGATGTCCACACCCGGGCCTGCCCTGTGCTGGCTTGCAGGGGGCAGAGGCTGCTGGCCGGGTGGTCACCAGGAGCTGGAGGGGATGGAGAAGCCGTGGAGGGACGTTTGCTTCACAGAGGGACTGGGTGGCGAGTGGCACAGAGTTGTCCCTGTACATGTTCCACAGCAGAGGCTGTGGCAAGGCTGACGTTGGACAGAGGGTGGGCTCTTCAGTCCCAGGGCCGGCCCCCCAGGCATGTCCTGTGCCTCTGTCCCTACGAGAGACCCCAGGCCAGCCCCCACGGTCATGTCTTATCTGTCTGTCCCCATGAGAACCTACCCTAGCGTGTCCTGTCCCTCCGTCCCCACGAGAACCCCCAGGGCTGGCCCTCCTGGGCATGTCCTGTTTCTCCTATACCGGGGGTATTAGGTTTTCTAAGTGAATAATTCTACAAATCGGGTTACCGGTTGGCTGTCGGTACCTGGTCTGTCTTTTCCACGAACACGTGCGGAGCGGTCAGTGCCAGTTTCTCCCTGAATGGACGCTGAGCGGTCGGTGCTGACTGGGGGACTTGCTCGGAGGCCCGTGGTTAGAGGTCCTGTGCTTTTTGCGTCCTTACGGGAGGTGCAGCGGCCATGGACGTAGCCGTCTGCGGAGTGATGCTCACACAGAAACGTTTGTAAGGGAGTGTCAGGATCTTTGCACGGACCTGTTGGGAACCACGAAGAAGTCCGGAGTTTGTGATGAGGAGGCTGTGGAGGGATGTGTCCCCCGGGGACTCTGGTCCCATGTCAGACAGGTCCCTGAGGATTTAGGGCTCTTTCCATGTGTGTGTCAGGGTGTCTCAGCCACACAGTGGTTCCGTGTGTCTCGTTCCCATGTCTGGGTCTGCAGGGGACACGGTGTGCATGGTGCCACGTGCCCCGGAGCTGGCGGGGGGGTGTCCTGCACGTGAACTCTGACCTTGGACTGCTGGTCCTGAGACGCCACGTGTCCCGGTCGCGGCGAGGTTCCTTGGGCATTTGCAGCCTGCTGAGCTGGGGTTGTTCAGCTGAAGCCCGGTTCCTGCTGTGGTCCTGGCCCCCTGTCCCTCTGAGACCATTTCCCACCTGGTGGAATTCTGCCCGCTCAGGGCACAGACATGACCTTGCCTCTGGAAAGGTGGTGGGTTGTGTCCATGCCCTGGGGACGCTGAGATGTGTGCTCGGGTCCGCGTGCACGGTCATCATGTGGGGGAAACCGTACGCAATCTTGTGACCCAGCAAGGGGCAGGACGCAGCGGCCCTCCCAGCCTCCCGACCTCCCAACTACCCCCAGACCCCCTCTGAGTGCTGCAGAAGGGTCCCTCCTGTGGGAGGTGGAGCCCAGCACGGGCTCATAGCTGGGGGTCCCAGCCCCAGGGTCACAGCCCCGCTCTGCTGGCAGCCATGAAGCTGCTGACGGCACTAGCCAGCGTGAACCAGGGCATCTGCACGGGCAGGCGCACAGCCCAGCGGTTGTACGAGATCGAGAGCATCACCAAGCTCAAGGGGAGGCACAAGTACTACATGGAGCTGCTGGACCAGCGCAGGCACCAGGTGCAGGAGCGTGGGGGGGATGCAGGGGTGTGGAGGGGGCAGCATGCGGGGTGGGGAGGGAGAGAGGGATGGGGGGGACACGAGTACTACATGGAGCTGCTGGAGCAGCGCAGGCACCAGGTGTGGGAGCTTCGGGGGGGGATGCAAGGGTGCAGAGGGGGCTGTGTGCAGGGTGGGGAGGGACAGATGGATGGGGGTGGGGACATGAGTACTACATGGAGCTGCTGGAGCAGCGCAAGCACCAGCGTGGGGGGGGTGCAGGGGTGTGGAGGGGGCTGTGTGCAGAGGTGGGGAGGGGGACCCGAGTACTACATGGAGCTGCTGGACCAGCGCAGGCACCAGGTGCGAGAGCATGGGGGTGGGGAGGTAGGGGTGCGGAGGGGGCTGTGTGCAGGGGTGGGGAGGGAGAGATGGAGGAGGGGACACAAGTAGTACATGGAGCTGCTGGACCCGTGCAGGCACCAGGTGCGGGAGCGGTGGGCGGTGCCCAGGTGGGGACAGTAGGGGTGTACAGAGGTAGGAAGCATGGGGGGCGTCTAGGTCTGGCCCGCCCCCCTTGGTCCCCGGCCCCGCCCCCCTTGGTCCCCGGCCCCGCCCCCTTGCTCTGGGTTGGGGGCCCTCCCCAGCGCAGGCTGCCCCACAGCGTGTGGGTTTCTAGTCGGTCAACGGGGCGGCTGTGGCCACGTGCAGCGCCTGGTCCCCAGGACTGGTGAGTCTTCTCCGGGGTTAAGGTCTGCGCACAACTCGCCAGCGAGCGGGGGGCGCAGGAAGCCCCGCGTGGGTGCTTCCGCATCCGGACTCCAGGTCCCGCTCCCCTATGGTTCTGCCCCATACTCCTCATCCCTTCCCCTCTTGACTCTCACCCCATCCCCCATACCCCTGCACCCCCAGCACTCATCCTGTTGCCTCCAGCCTTCAGCCCATGACGTCTTCACTCCTGCCTCCAACCCGTTGTCCCTCACCTGTCACCCCTTCACCCTGCCCGTCACCCCACCCTCTCACCCTGTTACCCCTTCACTCCTGCCCCTCATGCCACTGCTCACCCTATCACCCCATCACCCTTCACCCCTGCATCTCACCGCAGCCCTCACCCC
>NW_022631062.1:11575327-11576108 GCF_010015895.1 Lontra canadensis | reverse complement strand
CGCAGCCCTCACCCTGTCAGCCCTCACCCCACCCTTCACCCCTTCAATCCCCTCATTCTGCACCCTTCATCCGCTGCCCCTCATACCTCTGTGCTGCCCCCAGCCCCTTCACGTCCATCCCTCATTCCATTGCTCGTTCCACTTCACCCCTGCTCCCCCACCCTTTATCCCTTCCCCTTCGCTTTTTTGCCCGCACCCCGCACCCCTTTACCCCGCTGCTGGCCTCGTAACCCCCTTGTCCTTTCACCCCACCCTCTCACCTTTAGCGCGGAGCCTTCGCTTCTGCCTCCCAGCCCTTACCCGATTTCCCGCACCCACACCCTCTTACCCGCCAGTCTCACCGCTTCATCCCTGCCCTGTAGGCCTGTGCCGCGGCACAGCGGGCTCCGATCCGGGCAGGCGGGACGGCGCGCGGTCCTGTGGTGGCAGGACCGTCCGTGTACCCAACTCCGATGCCTGACAAGGGGCGATCCCCCGGAGGCCGCGTGCGGGCTTCCCGCGTGCGGGCGTCCTGCGCACCCGCCACAGCTGCCTGGAGGCCCCAGACGGGCGCTGCTGGCCGACGCGTCTGCGCTTCTGCTCCCGCAGTTCCAGAACAAGCCCGTGGCCATCGACAACATCATCTGCGCGCTCTTCAAGCGCACGTTCGTGCCCCGCTACCGGTAAGCGTTGGCCTCGGTGCCACGCGCGTACCCGCGTCCCGTCACCCAGGCCCTGACTTCCCCGCGCGTCTCGTCACCCAGGCCGTGACTTCCCCGCGCGTCCCTGTCACCCAGGCCCT
>NW_022631062.1:11575082-11575317 GCF_010015895.1 Lontra canadensis | reverse complement strand
GGCCCTGACTTCCCCGCGCGTCCCGTCACCCAGGCCGTGACTTCCCCATGTGTCCCCCGTCACCCAGGCCCTGACTTCCCCGCGCGTCCTGTCACCCAGGCCGTGACTTCCCCGCGTGTCCCCCGTCACCCAGGCCCTGACTTCCCCGCGCGTCCCGTCACCCAGGCCGTGACTTCCCCGCGCGTCCCACGTCACCCAGGCCGTGACTTCCCCGCGCGTCCCTGTCACCCAGGCC
>NW_022631062.1:11570890-11575072 GCF_010015895.1 Lontra canadensis | reverse complement strand
GCCGTGACTTCCCCGCGCGTCCCTGTCACCCAGGCCGTGACTTCCCCATGTGTCCCCCGTCACCCAGGCCGTGACTTCCCCACGCATCCCGTCACCCAGGCCGTGTCTTGGCCTCACTCGGCATCATAGACACAGGACCCCACCGTGCTAGTGATGTCACGTGGCCGTTGGGTGACGCTCTCACTTTGCTTCTCAGTGACATCAGCTCGGACATCCGTGTGATCTGCATGGGGGAGCTGGGCTGCTGGGTCAGGCTGTACCCAGACCTGTTCCTGGACAACAACTACTTGAAATACATCGGCTGGATGCTGTACGACAAGGTGCGCGGCCCCGCCGCTCCGCCCGCTGCGCGTGCACGAGGAACCCCGGTGCGCGGGCCCCGCCGCTCCGCCCCTGCGCGTGCACGAGGAACCCCGGTGCGCGGGCCCCGCCGCTCCGCCCCCTGCGCTGTGGGGAGGTGCTCCGGTGCGTGTGCTGTCAGTGGTTCCCGGAGCGAGCACGCGTGTCCTGCACGGTTTGGTGGGGGTCCAGCTCTACAAAAGAGGCTTTCCACGCAGTGGCAGTATTGTGGCTGTCGCACCGTGGGGTGACGCAGGGTTTGGGCTGTAGGGGCTCCCCTGTCCCCTGGAGGAATGGGGACACGGCCCTGCCTTCGTGTCCGCCCTCCAGCAGAGTTTGCATCCGGGTCCCTCGCTTGGGTGACGGAGCAGGTGTGGCCTGCTGCGCGCATAGGCCGGGTCCCATGTCCGCAGCCTTCGTCGGCCCGCCCCGTCCACCTGTCCGTCTGCTGCCAGCTCCCAAACCAGGAGACGCGTCCCCGGCCCCGTCGGCCGACACAGGGAATCGTAAGCAGGTGGCTGTGTGGGAGCCGTAGCTCTGCATCTCGCACATTTACGCCCCAGCCCCGCAAACGCGGGGGATGCCCGCGGCTGCCGGTGCCGGGGGGCGTTTCTTCCCTGTCGCAGACGTAGACGAGGAAGAGTCAGTTCTCTGAAAACGTGCGTTTCGTGTTAGAACCGAACGTGACGGGACCCGGGGGGGGTGTTTGAGATGAGCCTGGGGCTGTGTGTCGTGATTTTGGAGCTGATGGGCCCGTTTTTGTCATCCTCATCCTGCAGACTTTCGGGCTGGGGCTCTTGCTATGTTGGGGGAAGGTACAGGTGTGTGTGGGAAGCAGGCAAGTGTGCGGTGGTGGGTGGCTGTGGGTGCGTGTAGCAGGAGGTTGGGGGAGAAGGTGCGGGTGTGTGGGGGAAAGCCAGCAGGTATGTGTAGGGGGAAGCTGGCAGGTGTGCAGGGATGGGTGGGGATTGGGGGTAGGCAGCGGGCAGGTTGGGGGGAAGGTACAGGTGTGCGTGGGGTTAAGTGGGCACGTGTGTGGTGGGGGGAAGGAGGCAGGTGTCTGGGAGGCTGGGGTGGAAGCGGGCAGGTGGGCGTGGGTGGGGGCGGGGCAGGTGTGTGGGGGGAGCAGACAGGTGTGCGTGGCTGGAAGCTGGCAGGTATGCATGGAGGGAGCGGGCAGGTGTGCATGAGGGGAGCGAGCAGGTGTGCATGACAGGAAGTTGGCAGGGGTATGTCGGGGCAGTGGACAGGCGTGCATGGGGGAAGCGGGCAGGTGTGTGGCAGGGAGCGGGCAGGTATGTGGGTGGAAGCAGGTACGTGTGTGTGCGGGGAAGCAAGCAGGTGTGGCATGGGGAGCGGACAGGTGTGCATGGGGGTAGCCGGGAAGTACGTGTGGGGGGAGCGGGCAGGTGTACGTGGGTGGAGGCGAGCACGTGTGCGTGGAGGGGAGCAGGCACGTGTGTGGCAGGGGCAGCGGACAGGTGTGCATGGGGGGAGCGGGGAAGTGTGTGTTGGGGGAGCGGGCAGGTGTGCAGAGGGATCTCTGCGTGGCTCACACGCTGCCCTGTGTGCTTGTCGCAGGCGAGACTCTAGCCGAATTTCCGCATCGTGTGTGGATTTTTGCAACCCTGGGGGCTCATTCCAGGGTAGGACGCGCGGTGAGTTCACCATGGCGTGCTCTTGGTGATCCGTGGGCCTGGCAGGCCGTGGTTGCTCACGCATGGTGACCGGTCTTGGGCGGTGAAGACAGACGGGGTTCTTCTTGCAGGCAGGGGAGAGGATGGGAACGTCAAAGTGTTGCTTCAGGCGCTGTGCACGGGCGCCGGTGCCAGAACACTACCCGGAGGACTCATGATCCGCTCACATCCGTTGCTCTCCCTGCTGGGGTCAGACGTCCCCGGTCAAAGCGCCAACAGACTCGGGGTCCGCACAGAATCCCCTGGCCCGCTCACAGACAGCATCTCCTCGCCGGGTCCTCCCGTGGAGGAGGGGGCGAGGGGGCTCTCTGGGGTCTCCTTGATGAGGACACCGATCCCATCATGGGGTCCCCACAGAGGCTTCCCCTCCACACTCCATCCTCTGGGGGGGGTTGGGACTTGACATAGGGATTTGGGGGGTCACAGACAGCTGCCTGGAGCCGACTTCTCTGCTTTTCCTCTGTGGTGGGAGCGCGATGGGTTTCGTGCACAAACGATAAGCGTAGTGACTGTCCTGGGCCCTCGGGGGCTGTTTGTGCTCGGCCAAGGGAGCCAATGTGTGGAGGGAGGAGGCCAGTCAGGGCACTAGTTGTGGCTAATGTGGGGCCTCCCGGGATCCACTGAGGGCGGCTGTTCCACAGCCTAGGCCGTGTGGTGTGTGCGCGGTTCCTCCCTGGAGCTGGGACCTCCCTCCTCTGTCCCGGCCCTGCTGTGTCCTGCTCCGCTCTGCTCGGGGCATGGCCGGAGACCTCCGGGACGGCATGGTGAGGCCATTCATGACCCTGGGAGTGGCTGTCAGGAGGTGCCCTGCAGGGACGGACCCTTGAGTGCAGAGGACGTGGGCTTGCCCTACAGGGAGCCGGCCAGGGCACCCCTACCCGCGGGTCAGCACTGAGCAGCTCTCCCCACCTCGTGCCACGTGTGTGGCCTTGCTTTGGGCTCCGTGCTTTGCACGTGCTTCTTTATTCCCAAAACAATCCCTCAGGGTCTCACTTAGTTTTATGCAGAAGGATGTGGGGCACAGAGCGATCACGTGCCTGACCTCCACTTGAGATTCAATGGTCCTGGTGCGCGTTTCTCTTCTTTTTTAGGATTTTATTTATTTATTTGAGAGAGAGAGCATGAGAGCACACATAAGTGGGGGGGTGGGGAGGGGCAGAGGGAGAAGCAGGCTCCCTGCCAAGCAGGGAGCCCAGCGACCCAGGACCCTGAGACCATGACCTGAGCTAGAGGCAGACCCTTCACTGACTGAGCCGCCAGGTGCCCCCGGGTACATTTTTCTGAGAGTGCGTTGTGTTTTCACTCACACAAAGGAAAGTAGCGGCATCCAGACCGGGCGACGTCTGTCAGAAGATAAAACGTTGTTAGCTGCGTGGGTACAAATGGCATGTTTCTCTGCTTAAAAAAAAAAAATCTTGGATGGGTGCGCAGCTGGGTCAGTCTGTGGAAGGTGGGACTGTTGATCTTGGGGTCCTGAGTTTGAGCCCCATGTTGGGCCTGGAGCCTTGGGGGAAAAAAAACCAATACAGATGCTCAAAGCTGTTTTAGCTGTGGGCACTGAATTAGCTTGTGTGGCCATACAGACATCCCAGACAGGGCAGCACAAATAGCACCTGTTCATTCCTCTCAGTCCTGGGAGCTGGGAGTGTGAGAACCAGGCAGGGCTGAGGCTGGGAGTCTGAGACCCAGGCAGGGCTGAGGCTGAGAAGCTGAGATCCAGGCAGGGCAGAGGCTGGAGTCTGAGATCCAGGCAGGGATGAGGCTAGAGTCTGAGATCCAGGCAGGGCTGAGGCTGGGAGTCAGAGATCCAGGCAGGGCTGAGTCTGGGAATCTGAGATCCAGGCAGGGCTGAGGCTGGGAGTCAGAAACACAGGCAGGGCTGAGGCTGGGGGTCTGAGATCCAGGCAGGGCTGAGGCTGGGAGTGTGAAATTCAAGCAGGGCAGAGGCTGGGAGTCTGAGATCCAGGCAGGGCTGAGGTGGGGAGTCTGAGATCCAGGCAGGGCTGAAGCTGGGAGTCAGAGACCCAGGGCAGGGCTGAGGTTGGTAGTCTGATACCCAGGCAGGGCTGAGGCAGGTAGTCAGAGACTCAGGCAGGGCAGAGGCCGGGAGTGTGAGATCCAGGCAGGGCTGAGGCCGGGAGTGTGA
>NW_022631062.1:11568101-11570880 GCF_010015895.1 Lontra canadensis | reverse complement strand
GTGAGACCCAGGCAGGGCTGAGGCTGGGAGTGTGAGATCCAGGCAGGGCTGTGTCTGGGGGTGTGAGATCTAGGCGGGACCAAGGCAGCTTCCTCCCGTGGGCTCTCTGCTTGGCACGTGGACCCGTCTTGTCCCCGCGTCCTCATGGGGTTGTCCTGTGCATGTCTGTGTCCTCCTACCTTCTCGTGAGGACCCCAGTCCTGTGGGATCGGGCCCCCCCTTGTGACCTCGCTTTACAGCCGAGTCCCTTCTTGGAGGGCCACACCTCGACGGACAGCCCCATCGTGAGGTCCTGGGGTGAGGTTTGGGCTGCACGGTTCAGACCCCAGCAGGCGTGTTCTGGACTGGGTGGGGCCGCAGACCCCCGTGTCCCGCCTGGAACGCTGTCGGCCGGGGGCCGGTCTGCGCTGTGGTGGAAGGGGCCTTCCTGTCCGAGCGCGTGTGGGGAGGCTGCCCCTGCGGGGTGACCGGCGCCCGTTCTCTGCCGCAGGACGCGAGCGTGCGCATGAAGTGCATCCTGGCGCTGAAGGCGCTCTACGAGAAGAGGGAGTCGGCCATGAAGCTGGGCCTTTTCTTCTACAAGTTCAAGGTGAGTGACGTGTCGCCTCTGCCGGCCGCCACCCAGTGTCCCCGTCCCCGAGCATCTCGGTGGACGTGTGGACGTCCAGCAGCCGCTCGCTGGCCCGGAGTGCCAGCCGCATCTCAGCCCGGCGCTCGGGGCTGCGTCTTGCGACGGTGAGCTGAAGGTTTTCTGCGGGGCCGAGCCCGGGGCCGAGCACTCACGCTTCACGGCCCACTGGGTGACGTGGGCCCCGGCAGGGTGCTCTGCGTGCAGGGCTGAGGTTGGAGCACGGGCACGCCCCCGAGTGGCCTAGTTGGGGTGATGCCCTCTAACATCTTGGTGCAGCAGTGGGAGGGCTCGGTGCCCACTGGTCTGGCGGGGGAGCACGTCCTTGCTGGGTCCGGGGTCCCCCTCGCAGAGGTTCAGAGCTGCTCCGGGACCGCGGGTCGGTAGTCAGGTTCGTGGGATGACGTGAGGGTGCGGCCCACTTTGTTCCTGAGTTTGGGGGCCCCGCCGTCACCCGGGACGCTGTTCTGAGATCCCACTGCCCGTTGTGCAGGTTGGCCAACTGTCGGTTGGTCAAGGACCCCACCCCGGGACCCGTGGCTGGACGGGAGCAGGGCTGGGGCCTCGGAGGTGGCCAGGGAACGTGGAGGGCCAGCCTGCGTGGCGGGAGACACCCAGTGCGTCATCTCATCCCTGTGGGTGTGGGGGAGAACCAAGTGTTCCTTGACCGTGTCAGGGTCCCCAGGGGAGTCTGACCGAAAACCAGAAGCCAGATGAAACAGGGCCACGTGTGCCCGTGTATTTATAGACGTGTCCCCTGCCCTGGAGCATTTCCAGGACGCGGAGGCCCCCAGAAGAGGGACCTGACGCCTGAGGAGCAGTGGGTGCCGGGGAACGCCAGGAGCACAGTCCTCTCCACTGCGTGGGACCTCAGGATGCGCCTTTCCTCTGGGTGCAGGGAGGCCCCCGCCCATGAGGGGGCGAGGGCTGCTGCGGGCGGCCGTCCCATACCGCCCGTCCCATACCACCCCCCGTCGCCCACGGCCTCGCAGCTTGGACCACCACGCCGTGCGAGGGGCTGAGCTGGGACAGCACGTCCTGAGCCCCGTCAGGGCACGGTTGTGTCTGGGTGGCAGAAGCTCCTGGTCCTGGTTCCACGAGCCCTGTGGGGTGATGTGTGGCCATGTTTGGAGATGGGGTCCCCCATCCGGCCGTATCCCATCTGCCGGCTCTGGGGACAACCGCGTGCCGTGCCCCGTGGCTTCAGCTCCTGTGCTGTGCATTCCCTGTCACGGTCCGTCTGTACAGGCAGTGACAGCTGGGGACACTGGGAAAGTCAGGGCACACTTGGGTGTCAGCACGGTGGGGGGTGCTGGAGTCTCAGGGCACCGAAGGTACAGCTGCGTGCCCGCACAGGGTCACGACCCAGCCCCCACTCCTCCGTGCTGCCGCAGGGAGAGAGCATCTGCCCCCACCCAACGAGCCAGCCCCGAGTGCGGGGGGCCGCGAGGCCGGCCGTGCTGGGGGATCGGGAGAGGGTGCTGCGGGCGCCCTCTGCGTGGGCCTCGCGGCCCTGGCCTCTTGGGTGATCGGTGCCGGGCCGTGTGCTGGCGGCTGACGCGGGCTGTCCGGTGCCTCTGAAGGGGCAGTCCGCCCTGTGGGTGGGGGGTCGTGGTGCCCTGGGTCACACCGACGGCACTGGCACGAAGCCTGTTCCTCTCGGGGTCTTTCCACAGAAACGGATCCTGTCGATGACGCAGGACAGGCAGCCGGAAATCACGTCCGAGTGCATGCAGCTGCTGAGGCTCATATCCGAGTACGTCGCCGCGCCTGTGCCGCGCGCCCGCCAGCTGGAGGTCCCCACGCCCCTTCTGTGCCCCTTCTGTGCCCCTGCTGCCTGGAGGTCCCCGTGCCCACCGGCTGGAGGTCCCCATGCCCCTTCTGTGCCCCTGCCGGCTGGAGGTCCCCGTGCCCGCCGGCTGGAGGTCCCCGTGCCCGCCGGCTGGAGGTCCCCGTGCCCTTTCTGTGTCCCTCCTGTGCCCCTGCTGGCTGGAGGTCCCCGTGCCCACTGGCTGGAGGTCCCCATGCCCCTTCTGTGCCCCTTCTGTGCCCCTGCCGGCTGGAGGTCCCCGCGCACCCGCCGGCTGGAGGTCCCCGTGCCCGCCGGCTGGAGGTCCCCACGCCCCTTCTGTGCCCCTTCTGTGCCCCTGC
>NW_022631062.1:11547983-11568091 GCF_010015895.1 Lontra canadensis | reverse complement strand
TGCTGGCTGGAGGTCCCCGTGCCCACCGGCTGGAGGTCCCCATGCCCCTTCTGTGCCCCTTCTGTGCCCCTGCTGGCTGGAGGTCCCCGTGCCCCTGCCGGCTGGATGTCCCCGTGCCCACCGGCTGGAGGTCCCCATGCCCGCCGGCCGGAGGTCCCGCGCCCCTTCTGTGCCCCTTCTGTGCCCCTGCCGGCTGGAGGTCCCTGTGCCCACCGGCTGGAGGTTCCGTGCCCCTTCTGTGCCCCTTCTGTGCCCCTGCTGGCTGGAGGTCCCCATGCCCCTTCTGTGCCCCTTCTGTGCCCCTGCCGGCTGGAGGTCCCCGCGCACCCGCCAGCTGGAGGTCCCCGTGCCCGCCGGCCGGAGGTCCCACGCCCCTTCTGTGCCCCTTCTGTGACCCTGCCAGCTGGAGGTCCCCGTGCCCACTGGCTGGAGCTTCTGTGCCCCTTCTGTGCCCCTGCTGGCTGGAGGTCCCCGTGCCCGCTGGCTGGAGAGCCCCACGCCCCTTCTGTGCCCCTTCTGCGTCCCTGCCGGCTGGGGATCCCCGTGCCCCTTCTGTGCCCCTTCTGCGTCCCTGCCGGCTGGGGGTCCCTGCGCCCCGCTGGCTGTACGTCATCACGCCCATGCCGCACCCCCACCCCTGCTGGCTGTGCAGGGCGCAGATGGTGGGGCCGTGGGGTCATGCTGGTGGAGCGCTGTTTGGCTAAGGAACCCCGTGCCGTGCCTTTGCTCTTGTGTTGGGTGTGTTGTGCTCTGGCTCGGTTAGAGACCTCTGCCTCCAGTGTCCTTGCTCGCAGTCCGTGGGGAGGGCCCACTGGGTCCCCTGAAAGGTCAGACTGGGCCTGGCCTGGCCCTCAGCAGTTGGAGTTGTCTCTGGGAGTCCCGGCTTCTCCCGTCTGCGCCTGGGTCAGGGGCTCCCGGGGTGCCAAGGGTCTGGTGTTAGGAGGTGGCAACCAGTGGCCGGGCCTGCAGAATGTTCCGGAAACTCGTGGGTCCCGGTAGCACTTAGGCTGGGACGATGGGCTCTTGTTCCCTTGGACGTCCCGCAACTGCACGATGCACCCCCTTGCTCAGTGAGTCACGTGTCAGATGCTGATGTCAGGTATGTCTGCAACAGGGGGCACAGGGACACGACCTCCTGCTCAGCCCCCGTGCATAGATGCCCGGGCGAGTGCTGTGGGGACATCTTGTGCCCTGAAGGCTGGGGCCTGCCCGTGGTGCCATCTGTCTGCTCCGTGCTGAGGACAGAGTGGGACCAGGTGGACATAGGACTCTCATGCAGCCCTGCCTCCCACCGCAGCCCAGAGGGACACTGTCACAGCTGGAGACCAGGCACCGGGCTTCCTCCATGCTGTGTTGTGGTCCCATGAGTGCCCGGCTCTGCCGGCACCTGGCCAGATGCCCACATCCTGAAGCGGCAGGCAGGTGGCAAGTTGGCGTCGCGTAAGATGGACCCGTATGGAGAGCAGTGTGTACCCCGGGGCGGTGGCCTCTGTCTCCTGTCCCGTGCAGCCTGGGTGGCCCAGGGTGGCTGCAAGTCCTGCCCTTGGCCTTCCCACGGCTGCTGTGTCCGTCGGGGTCCTCCAGGGAGATGGACCCAACAGAAGACGTGGGGACACGTGCATCTGGAGGGAGGCTCCTTGGGGGCATTGGCTCAGGATTCCAGAGCTGGGGACGTCCCCGGACGTGTGTCTGTGAGCTGGGGATGGGAGCCCATGGTGTGGCTCGTGGGCAGCTGAGCAGATGGGCTGAACCGTGGCAGGTGGCCCTGGAGCATGGAGAGCGGGCTCGTTTGCTTAAGCAGTCCACATGTGAGGGGTTCCCTCCCAGCGCTGAGGGTCTGTGCTGGGCCGGCTGTCAGCAGCCCCCTGGTTTTGTAAGGAAGTGGCAGTGGCTGAAGCATCGTGTCAACCTGATTGCTCGTGGTGGGGGCAGGGGGCACCGTACGCCTGACTCCAGAAAGCCTGTGAGGAGTTCCCTGCAGAGATCTGCACGGGGGCGCAGCGGCTTCTCCTGCCCAGTGAGGTGGGCCGTGTCTAACCTGTCGAAGGCACGTATCCCACAGAGGGGAGGAAGTGTGTGTTTGCTGGGCCTTACCCCCAGCCGGGATACCCATCTTTTGTCGCCCTTGGCCATCCTGCTCCCAGGCATTCTGACTACACTTCTGCCAGCACCTTGGGGGCCTTGTGGAGCAAAGTGCCAGGTCTTAGGGCCACAGCTTGGCCTGAGTCTGTGGGCGGGCGCCCGGTGACTGGGCTCGGTTGTGGGAGGAGCCTGTGTGCCTCCTGTGGGGCAGAACCGTGTGGCTTTGGGGCTTGATGTTTGGATGGGGCTGATGTGGACACAGCGTATGTGCTCCTTGTGTACACTGTCCAAGGGTGAGGGCAGCTGTCCCAGTCCCTCGTCTGGGGCTCCCCGTGTCCTTGGGGGTCTTCCTCCTCCATTCAAAGCCCAGACAGTGAAGCACGTAGGCGGCCTGCCCCGTTTCTGCCGGTTCTGGGAATGCCCACGTAGCCACGTTGGCAGTCAGTCTGCTGTGCTGTGGTCAGGTGTGGGTTGAGAGGTTGTGTTTGGACACAGGATCACGCTGGTGGTGTCCCCCACCGACATCCCCCAGCCGCTCCCCCCGTGGGTGCCCGTGGACGTCTGCTGTCTTTCCGTGTATACCTCTGCATGCACACTTGCTCGGAGGGCGGAGGGTTGGGCTGACAGGTGGCCCAGGTGCACACGCAGGAGAGGACACAGATTTTCCCCTAATTTGGGGCTCATGGGCGGCTGGAGGGGAAGGAACCAACCCTAACCCTAGAGGCCCTGTAGGAGGCGGGGCTCTCTGGGGATCCTGCTCATGTGGCAGTCTCATGTGGCCTCAGCTCACATCTGGGGACGTGGGCTGCCCCAGGTGAGCTCAGACTGCTTGGGGTTCCAGAGGGACCACCTCTAGTGGAAGCTGAGGTTGGTGCCATTGGCCCAACAAAGAACTTCAGTTTGCTCTCGGGGACAGGCGTGTGTGGCAGAGCCCCGCGGGCACAGGTCCGTGTGGCAGAGCCCCGCGGGCACAGGTCCGTGTGGCAGAGCCCTGTGTGCACAAACCCGTGTGGTAAATCAAGCTGTGTGCCCAGCGTGTGTGGCAAAGCCCTGTGCAGGGTCTGGGCTCACGAGCATCCCCCCGCAGGCACTATGTGGGCGTGTTCTCCACCATGGAGTACGTCTTCCTGTTCCAGTTTGTGTATGCGGCCTACAGACCCATGGCGACCGCCGCGGGCGAACTCATCTGTAAGAGGTAAGGCAGGTGCCTGGCCACCCTGGGGCCCCTGATGGTGTCTCCAGGGCCGTGATGTCACTGTGATGTTGGAGGTGGGGTCCCCGTCCCATGTCCCGCGTCCCACCAGCTGCAGATCTGCAGATGGGGGTGGTAGGAGGAGGCCCCAGGACCCCAGAGAACAGCAGGGCCTGTGACCGGGGCTTATACAGGACTGCAGGTGTTGGGCCCCGAGGGACACAACGGGGTGCACACGAGCGTGAGACAGAAGGACACGCTGACCCAGAGTCTGGTACATGTGTGGGAGCAGACCAGCTTGATCCGTGTTGCAGGCACGTGCACACGTGGATTGGTTTGAGGAGGTGGTGGTGACCCCTTGTCCCTGAGGTCCCCTGAAGGTCCCCTGAGGCCCCCTGCGCCCCTCTCAGGTCCTCTGAGGCCCCCTGCGCCCCTCTCAGCTCCTCTGAAGCCCCCTGAAGCCCCCCGAAGCATGCTCCATATCCCTGAGGGCCCTCTTGGGCCATCGGGCCGTCTTGCCCTCACTGGCGGGTCTGCGTTCAGGTAAAGGTCCCCGCCTCTGGTTCTCTGGGGTTTGAGGTGCAGTGACGGGGGGGCCGTCTGGTTGTAGTTTCCCTCCCCAGTGCTGGCCCGAGCTGACAGTCAGCTCGGACAGACAGAAGTCAGTTCTAGAACTTTCCTCCGTGGTCTGCGTTCTGTCCCTGTGGCTCCCTGCTCTTCCTGCTGCCCGGGTTGTTGTGTGGACGGTGTGTGCAGACGAGTGCGCTGGAGTGCAGGTTGGCCCGGCCCCGCAGGACCTGGGGCCCGGCCAGGCGCACGGGGTCCCCCCTCCACGCCAGCACTGGGGTCACTGTCTCTGATCTCCCTAGGCTCCTGGCCCCTCCACCCCACGAAGGTTTCTTTGCTCAAGAGCCCCCTGACGAGTTTGATAGAAATCTCCAGAACATGAAGGCGCTCATCGACTTCTATCTGCAGGGCGAGGTGAGGGCCTGGCCGCGTGGGGTCCGGGGGCAGGGTGTCCGAGTCACGTGCGGGGCCCAGACTCGTGTCCCGTGCCTGCACCCTGTGTTCCGTGTCGTGTCCTATGTCGCATGTCCGCTTCCTGTGCTGGGCTGGAAAGGGGCTTGGCTCCCGTGTGGACGACACTGGCTGTGGGCACGTGGGAGTCACGTCCCTGGGTTGGTGTCTGCATGTGTCTCCATGGGACCACACATGGGAGGGTTGGGAAGGGAGCCGTTCCGGCCTGTGTCATTATTTGACCTCTTTGCCCCGTGTTGTCATTGTGTGACCTCCCTGCCCTGTGTCAACAGGTGTCTTCCCTGTCCTATGGTGTCATCATTGTGTGTCCTCCCTGCCCCTTGTTGTCATCACGTGTCCTCCCTGCCGTGTGTTGTCATCATCACTGTGTCCTCCCCTCCCAATGTCATCCGGTGTCCTCCATCCTATGTCATCGTTCCATGCCCTCCCTGCCCCATGGCATTACCATCACCGTATCCTCCCGACCCTGAGTGGCCGTCCTCACTGTGTTCTCCTTGCCCGTGTGTTCGTCAAATGACCTCCCTGCTCCGTGTCATCACATGTCCTCCTTTCACATTCTCACGACCTCACGTGTCGGGCACGTCCCTATCAGTTCCACAGACACGTCCCGTACCTGGTGGACGGCCTGTGGGAGGCAGCGCCCGCCCTGGTCCGGAACTGGGAGTGCATGACGGCCCTGCTGCTGGAGCCACGTGGCGGGCGCCAAGGTGAGCGTGGCCAGAAGCCTGCTCTGAGTCGTGGACCAGGGCCGTGATCCTGCCGGCCTCCCTGCTGTGCCTGCCAGGCCCACCATCCCCCACCCCGTGTCCCTCTGTCTCCCCCCACCGTGTCTCACTGTCCCCCCATGTCCTGCCATATGCATGTCCTACTGTCCCCATCCACCACTGTCCCTGTGTGCTGGTGTCCCGTGTTCCACTATCCCCATACTCATATACTGCCCCCATATCCCGCTGTCGCGTGTCCCACTGTCCGTATCCCCCGTGTCCCACTGTCCCTATCTCCCATGTACCATTGTCCCTGTCCTCCGTGTCCCACTGTCTCGGTGTCCCACTATCCCTATACATGTCCCACTGTCCCCATTCCACATATCCCACAATCTCTGTGTCCTGCTGTCCCCCCATGTCCTACTGTCCTCATGCCCCGCCCCAGGTCCCATTGTCCCCATCCCCAATGTCCCACCATCGCCATCTGCCACTGTCCTCCTTCCACTGTCCCCATCCTCCATTCTACCGTCCCCATGTCCCACTGTTCCTGTGCCCTGCCACTATCCTATTGTCCCCATCCCCCATGTCCTACCATCCCCATCTCCCACGGTCCTTGTCCCACTGTCCCCGTCCTCCCTGTCCTACCGTCCCCGTGTTTCACTGTCCCCTTGTGTCCCCCATCCCTGTCCCAATTCCTACTCTCCCCCACCTTGTGTCGCCCTGTCCCTGTCCCGTCATCCCTGCCATCCCGCCGGGTGTCCTCCCGTGCTGTCTGTGACACCGGCTAGTAGCACGTGGTGCAGGCAGGCCTGTCAATGCCTCCTGTGATGTGCGTGCTCCTTGAGTGCTTGGCTGGGGGGGAGGGGCATGTGCCATGCTTTCCTGGGGTGAGAGGGCCTTGGGTCTAGAGCATGTGGTTCACGGGTCCCTGGTCGGGGGTCTATAGGACGAGGGCCAAGGGCTGCTCTCCTGTAAGAGCCCCTGAAGCTTCAAGCCTGGCCCCAGAGTCAGGGTGCAGTGCGGGCAGAGTGTCTGGTGAACGAGCCCCCAACAGCTGGGACCCCCTTCCCCCATCCCTCTGAGACCCTGCCCCCCACCCCCGACACCACTCGCAAGGAGACTGCCCCCCATGCTGACACGGTCCTCCACAGCCCTACCCAAGGCCCCGCCACTCTGAGATCCCGCCTCCCCGACCCCGTGCTGCACACACGATCCCTGTGCCCACTGGTTCCTTCGCCGTCTGCTGCAGCGTCCTCTAGTAACAGCAGGAGTCCCAGTGCCACATCTCCGGCGTCGAGGCCCATCACGTTCCTTGGCGGGACCAGCAGCCTCCACCATGCTCCCTGGGCTCACCGAAGGGGCGTCTTTCTTTATCGTGAGGATGCCTCCTCCACTCTGACCCAATGTCTGGGGCCCAGCTGTGTGGTCTCTGTTTTCCTTGCCTCTGTGTATGAGCCTTGGCTGTCCCTGGGCTCGTAGGGGCACCACATCTAGGATGTGGGACACAGGACAGGAGGACCCACATGTGAAGTTGCACAGTAGTTGTGACAAATTACCTCACATCTGGTGGCTTAAACCAGAATCCATCCTCTCCCAGCTCTGGAGATGAGATCCAGGCGGGGCAGGGATGCTGAGATCCAGGTGGGGCGGGACAGGGCCACTGAGATCCAGGCGGGGCCAGGCTGGGCTCCCTCCTGAGGCGCCAGGAGAGGGTCCTTCCTGCCTCTTCCAGCTTCTGGGGCTCCAGGCATCCCTGGGCTGGTGGCCGCGTCCCTCCCATCTCTGCCTCCGTCCTCATGGGGATTCTCCTCTGTGTGTGTCTCCTGTTCTTGCTCTCACAAGGACACCTGTCCTTGAATCTAGGGCCACCCTTTTTTCCGATAAGTTCCATCCCATTCTGAGATTCTGGGTGGGTGTGATGAGTTAAAGTTACCATAGAACACCCCGATGAACAGACTGTCCCCTCGACTGGATGGTTTTAGACCTGAGTCCCGGGATACGGGGACAGCGGCGGGGGAGCCCCAGGGAGGAGTGCTCTGAGCCCCACATGGAGGTGAACGGGCCAACGGTGGTTTGCTTTGTGGGCAGTTTGAGCAAAGGGCGGGCCCTGGTTGCTGTCCTCTGCGTGTCCGGGAGTCTGAGCTCTGCTGGGGTTCTGTTGTGCCTAGGAGCCTGGCCACGCTCCCCACACGCTCTGAGCCCGTGCTGGGCTTACCGAGGCCTGTCCGAGGGGCACATCTCTCCAGAATGTTCTGTCTCTGGGGAGGTCAGAGTGTGCTGAGCTAGCGCTGTCTCCCCGCAGCCCTGACAAGCCAGCAGGAAAGAGTGCTCATTGAGATCCTCGTGGCCGCCGTGAGACAAGCTGCAGAGGGGCGCCCGCCTGCTGGCCGGCGCCTGGGCAAGAAAGTCAGTGCCACCCCCGCCCCCTGCCTTGATGCCCTTCGTCCCCTGTGCTGAGCGCTCTGCTGTGGCTGTCATGCCAGGGCTCTGTGGGCGCCCGCTCCCTCCTCCGCCTCGCAGTGCCCCCCGCCCGCGTGGCCCTGAGAGCCGCTTGCCGCTGCTTCCGCCTTGTGCTTGTCACCCTGGCTGCTCACTTGGCCCCTGGCCGTGCGGGCGGGACTCCTGGCCACCCAGGTAGGTGTCGTTGGCCACGCCTTGCAGCTGCTGCCCACCCCTCCTGCTGGCTACCGAGCCCTGTGCCCGCTGGGTCCTGTGTCTGCCGTCTGCCTCCCCGGGGAGGGCACACCACAGCCTTCCTTATGCCGTGTTCACTCTGGATGTAGCTGTTTGTCGGCCGGCCTTTGATTTGCCTCCGTGTGAGCCTCTGCTGCTGCTGGGACGAAAGATCACACCCCAGGGGCCTTAGAAACCACAGGAGTTATGCATGGTGCCCCAGCTCTGGAGTCCAGAGTCTGAGATCCAGGCAGGGCAGGGATGATGAGATCCAGGCGGGACAGGGATGCTGAGTTCTAGGCAGGGCAGGGATGCTGAGATCCCAGTGGGGCAGGACGTCTGAGATCCAGGCGAGAAGGGCTGTGTTCCCTCCTGAGGCTCCAGGGGAGGGTTCTTCCTGCCTTTTCCAGCTGCTGAGGCTCCAGGTGACCCTGGGCTATGGTTGAGTCCCTCCCACTTCTGCCTCTGTCCTCCCATGGCTGTCATGTTCTCCTCTGTGCACATGTCCAGCTGTGTGTGTTAATCTCCGTTTTACGACACCAGTACTACTAGATAAGGGTCCCACCCTCAGGTGTGACCTTGGGGGAGACAGCTGAGCTCTTGGTGGCGTCCCTGCATGGGAAGCTCTTCCTTGGAATCAAACACCCGAGTAGTTGTCCCGAGTTTTATCCTTGATTTGGGGGGAGCTCTGCCTGGGTGTGACCTCGCCATGTGGGAGCAGGTCCCAGGGCCGCCGTGGGACTCACGTGGGTCCATCGTGGGCTCAGGCCACGCATGCTCTGCCTGCAGGCCGCCAGGGAGGTGGACGGGACCCGCCGCTGGCGTGAGCATGCCAACATGAGCCGACACTTTGCCAAGGCACTGCCCCGGCTGCTCTCCAAGGTGCCAAGCGGGGAAGGGCCCAAGGCGGAGAGCCCAGGGAGGCTGGGGGAGCGCCAGGGCAGGCCAGGAGGCTGCAGAAGCGAGGGGAGGCTGGGGGGCTCCGCGTCACGCCTCTCTCTGGGCAGTTTGCAGCGGACAAAGAGAAGGTGACCCCCCTTCTGCAGATCCCCCAGTATTGCAACCTGGACGTGTATGACATGGATGGCCTGGGCTCGGTACGTCGCAGGACTCTGCTCCTGCTCCCTGAGCTCTGCGTGTGGGGGCCACACCCCTCCTTCGCAGGGTCCCTGCCCCACCCCTTGTCTGGGTCCCAGCATGGGGCCACGGGCCATCTCCCTGGAGTTTCAGGTGTCGGGCTGCTGTCCTCTTCCTATCCGCACTGCAGGGCTGGGCCATCACCCACGCTTGGGACAGGGTCCAGACCACCCCCCATGCTTGCGGGTCCTCTGACCTTATTCTCATGGCGCCATGCCCCCCTCCCTGCACTGCAGCTGCTCCTTTAGCCCTGACCTTCTCCCAAACCCCGTGACCTTTCACTCCACTCCTGACCTTTCCCCTGAACCGTACCATCCCCTGCCCCCCACCTAACCCCTGATCAACTTTTCCCTGACCCTTCATCTTCTCTCAACCCTGTGACTCCTGGCGGTGCCCGCTATGACCTCTGACCTCTCTTCCTCACGCTCACGACGTTTTCTCTGAACCCCTGACCTCCTGCCGATCCCCTGACCTTTCCTCCTCTGCGTCACAACCCCTGACCTTTTCTCACCACCCCGCACTGCGCCCCCGACCGGTCCTTTGCCCCCCGCCCCATGCAGTACCTGGACGCGGCGCTGCTGGAGCTGGACTGCCTGGTGCAGCGGCACTCGGACGTGGCGGTGCTGGAGGCCTGCGCCCGCGCCTACGGCACGTACTGTGATGAGGGGGGCTCTGCGCACTGCCAGGCCGCCCCCGCCTGCAGCCGGCTGGTGGACATGCTGGTGGACGCGCTCACCCCACTGCTGGACGTGTTCATCCAACATGAGGTGCAGGCCGGGGGTCTGTGACGGGGGTGCACGCGGGGGTGCGGTTCTCTGTTGGAGCCCCAGCTGGTCTCGCTGCCCCTGTGACGGGAGGGGGAACGTGTGCGGCGGGTGACCAAGGATTCCACTGCTCTCCGCGGGAGCCCCATTAGCCCCCGGAAGACCGTCCTGCCGGAGGCGCTGCCCTGTCTGCACTTGGCGGGCAGATGGTTTCCGTAAAGAGCCGCGTCATAAACACATTTGGCCAGGCGGGTGCTCCTGTGCTTGGGTGGTGGTCCAGGAGCACCGGACACAGCGCGTCACTGGGCTACGTTCCAGTAAAACTTTATTGACGCAGACGGGCTGAGGGCCGTGTGGCCTGTGGGCCTGGCATCCGGCCCTGATTGAGGCTCTTTGCTGGTGACGCCCTGCTTGTTTCCACAGGCAGGACTCCAGGTTGCTCTGGAACCTGGGCCTGCCGCGATTGTGGGGTGCTGCAGGTCAGCAACACACTTCTCTATCTGTTCTGTCAGCTGTAAATGGAGAAACGTATTCCCTGTGGCAGGTTCTTGGCAGGGATGTGAGGCCAGCGCATGAGACGGGAGGTCTCAGATCCCGACGGTCTTTGTTCTGCAGCCTACGTGTCTTTGAGGGTGTCCTCTGGTCCCCTTCGTGTCCTGCAGAGCTGGACACAGAATGGCCCGGGGCACTGTTTCCCTTTGGAGATCTTAAAGAGCTGCCTTCCGGAAAGTTGGGGACAGAGCAGGCAGGACACGGGCCTGGCTCGAAGCCGGACCGGTGTCCTGAGGAAGCCCCCCCCTGGAACGTGTGTCTCCCGTCACCACCCCCTCTGCTCTCTCCCCACTGTGTAGAAGCAGGGCCTGTTCCTTGGACACGGTGAGATGGGGCGGATCTGCTCCACGCTGCGGAGACTGGCTGCCTTCTACAGGTGAGGGGGGCAACACGCCCGTTCCCTTGGGGGAACAACCCCTTGGGCTCGTCCCCTTGGGAATGACCCCCAAGCCATGTGCCTGCTGCCTTACTCTGACAAATGTCCCCGTGTCCCAGGTGAGGTAGGGAGGACTCAGACCTTTGGGCGGGTGTCCTGTGGGTGTGCCTGGTGGCTCTGGGCCACCTGGGAGCCCATCCTGGCCATCCGGGCCCCTGAGCTGCGTCCCCAGGAGTGGGGACGGTCTCACCAGGCAGGTGCTGGACATCATACTGGAGGGAGCCCAGCTGGGCCATCTGGGGTTTGTGGCCCCTCAGTCTGCCAGGAGGTGATCCCTCAGCTCCGGGACCTACTGACCAGTGTTCGCGGCTCACCTGGGGGACGTCGGAGCTCCTGGTGGGGATGAGCCCTAAATCCTTGTGTGCATTTCTGGCCAGTGCACACGACCTGAGCAGCTGGAATCTGTATGAGAAGATGGACAGCCTGCTGACTTTCCGCCGGCACCAGGGCAGCCTGCCCACTGAGGTGAGGGCAGAGGGTGTCGGGTGGGTCCTTGTTGGGGGATGGGGGTGGGTTCTGGGGAGAGAAGGGTCTTGAGGGAAGGGAAGCATGGGGGGGAGGGTCCTGAGGAGAGGGGTCCCGAGGGGAGGGAAGCATGGGGGGGACAGGTTCTGGGAGGAGAGAAGGGTCCTGAGGGGAGAGGGAAGGATGGGGAGATGGGTTCTGAGGAGAGAGAAGGGTCCTGAGGAGAGGGAAGCATGGGGGGAATAAGTTCTGGTGGGAGAAAAGTATCTAAGGGGAGGGAAGCATGGGGGATTCCTGAGGAAAAGGAAGGGTTCTTAGGGGAGGAAAGCATGGTGTGGGACAGACCTGAGGGGAGAGAAGGTCCTGAGGGAAAGGAAGCATGGGGGAGGGGATGGTTCTGAGGAGAGGGAAGGGTCCTGAGGGGAGGGAAGCATGGTGGGGAGGGTCCTGAGGAGAGAGAAGAGTCCTGAGTGGAGGGAAGCTTGGTGGGGGCCAGGTCCTGAGGGGAGGGAAGCATGGAGAGACCTGAGGAGAAGAGTCCTAAGAGGAAGGAAGCATGGGGAGACGCATCTTGAGGGGAGGGAAGCATGGGGGTGGGTCCTGAGTGGAGAGAAGTTTCCTGAGGGGAGGGAAGCATAGGGGGAGTGCCTGAGGGGAGAGAAGGGTCATGAGGGGAGGGAAGCATAGCGGGGGTTCCTGAAGAGAGAGAAGAGTCATGAGGGGTGGGAGGCATGGGTAGGTCCTGAGGAAAAGGAAGGGTTCTGAGGGGAAGGAAGCATGGTAGGGGACAGGCCTGAGGGGAGAGAAGGTCCTGAGGAAAGGGAAGCATGGGGGCGGTGGACGATGGTCCTGAGGAGAGGGAAGGGTCCTGAGTGGAGGGAAGCTTGGTGGGGGCCAGGTCCTGAGGGGAGGGAAGCATGGCGAGGAGAGGGTCGCGAGAGGAGAGGGGATGGAAGCATGGGGGGATGAGTTCTGATGGGAGAGAAGGGTCCTGAGGGGAGGGAAGAATGGAGGCGGAGGGTCCTGAAGGGAGGGTAGCATGGGCGGAGGGTCCTGAGGGAAGAGACATGTCATGAGGGGAGCAAAGCATGGGGAGATGGGTCCTGATGGGAGAGAAGGGTCCTGAGGGGAGGGAAGGGCCCTGAGGGGAGGGAGGCGTGGGGCGGGGCGCGGAGGGTCCTTAGTGGAGAGAAGGATCCTGAGGAGAGGAATGGTCCTGAGGGGAGAGAAGGGTTCCACGGGGGTGTGGGGCAGATTCTTGGTGGAGAAGGATCTTGGAGAGAGATGGGTCTTGGGGGGCTGTAGGGTCCTGAGAGGGGGACAGATCCTGGGGCAGGAGGATCGCAGGAGTTGGGGGTCGGTAGGGTCCTGAGTGGGGGGCAGATTCTGAGGGGAAAGGGACCAGGAGAGTGTCCTGATGGAGGGGGAGAGGATCGTGGAGGGAAAGAAGGGTCCCGGTCAGGGAACAGGCCCTGAGTGGGGGAGGGGCAGGTACTGGGTGAGGTCTCCGGGTTCTCTGCTAAGGAGTGTCCCCAGGGTGGGTGTCCCATCCACATCCCCAACTCCATGACAGGCCCTGCGCCCCACAGGTTGTGCACTGTGCCCTCCAGTGCACCTACTATGCGCTCCTGTGGCAGATTGTCGCCGCCACGGACCGGCTGCCGCCCCAGGTGGGTGAGGGGTGCGGAGGAGGTCAGGCGTGTGGTCTGTAGTAGTCTGTGAGGAGGGAAAGATGGAGTGGGATAGAGCCAGCACTGCCACTGTGACAGACGTCTGCCCCACCAGTGGCTGGCGTCTGTCATCCCGGGGTCCGCCTGCGCTCCTCGACTCCGACGTGAGAGCTGACTTGGGCTGTGGCCAACATCACCACCCAGCCTGCCCGCCCGCCATGGGGAGCGCGGCTCAGATGATCTGAGGACCTGCCCCTGTGCGCTGGGGGAGACCCTTGTCCTTCCTTGGCTGCTGGCCAGGCCCTTAGTTTGGAGCCAGCCACACTTTGGGGTTATATTTATGGTTTCTTGGAAATCTGCAGGCTGAGTTCCTTGGGAGGGAGTTTAGACCTGTGTGGGGAGATTATGGTGTGGGGGATGATGGAGATACGGGGAGGGGGACATAGGGGGATGGGGAGGGGACATGGGGTAAAGATGGGGGAGGGCAAGGGGGCCATGGGGCTAAAGACGAGGGAGGGAGGGGATGACGAGGGGGATGGGGAGGCGGACGCGAGGGCGAGGACGGTGGTTGATCTGTGCGGGGATGTACCTCATGCCGGCTCGCCTGAGGCGGGCAGGTACGTGGAGCTGGCGCCGGGGCTCCGCTGACGGGGGCACCTGCGCGCCGGCTGTCCGCTGGCAGGAGGCGCTCCTGGACTTGAGGAAGAGGCTGCTGAGGTTCTGCCTGGTGTGCCGAGTGTACCTGAACCACCAGAGCAAGGTGCTGAGCGAGAAGGTGCGTGCGTCCCTCTGCGAGCTCGCGGGTGCTGCCACGGCTGGCGGAGCAGGAGGGGCGTTAGCCACGCCGGGGACGTGGGCTGGAGCGCATCAGGGTTAGGGTTTTCTGCGACGCCGGTTCCTGCTCTCCGTGGGTGTCTCGTACGATGACGTTTGCTCTTGAACGATGAGGGCAAGGCCTGAGGGGGGCCACCATCGCGTCGTGCGAGCATCTTACATCTTTGAAGTTGTTTGCACGCCCTGGTTCGCGGGAGCCCAGAGCCCACGCGCACGGCACCGGTACCCAGGAGCCCGCGTGCACGGCCCGTTCGAACCACCGCACCCGTCTGGGGGTCGCTCCCATGATCCGGTCCACGTGCCGCGGTGGTGGACACGCTGGGCGTGAACTCGCAACCGCCGTGTCTGGAGGTTGCCGTACACGGAACCTTCAGGGCCGTCCCCTGTCTGCGGGGAAACTGTTCTGAGGGCTTCTGGACGCTGGACGCAGGCGCCCGTTTCCTGCCACCTTCCGCGCCGGGGCTCCGGCGTTCTTCCCGTGCGCGTGTAAATTCTCAGAGTTCCAGAATTTCCTCTCCCGCTACCTTACATAAAACCTCGCTCTTGTCGGACTTGTGGCCGACTGAGGAGGTCGAGTGTGCGGCTCCTTTTCCAGCGGCTGGGCTCTGCCCTGTGACCCTCCCCACCGCGGGTCACCAGCACGTGTCCGTGCTGTCCCGCCTGTGTGGCTCCGGTCCCGGCCGCGGTCCATGCCGCTGCGCCGCCCGGATGTGGGGGACGTTTGCGTTCAGCGTGTGTGTTGTGTGTGGCTGTGAGGCGTTGTTCGTGGTTGTGTCGCCCGCGTGCTGTCTGTCCGCGTGTCGTCTGTCTCCGGTGTTCCGCTTGCGGCCTGGGGTTCAGCGGCGCATGTCTTTCGGGGCCCCTCCCCGCCCTGTGGCTCTCATCCAGCCCTGGGTTGGCCTGGGCAGCTGGGGGACACTAGACGGGGTCCATCCCTGGGGGGTGAGTGCCTCTCCCTGTCGGTGCCCCCTCACCCCACAGCCCCTCGCCCCCCTCAGGCCTTCATCCTGCTGTGTGACCTGCTCCTCATCCTCAGCCACCAGGGCCCTGAGGAGGACACGGGCCTGGGGCTGCTGTTCTTCGTCCCCGACCACGTGCTGCAGTGCAAGCTCCTCACCTTTGTCAAGGAGCATGTGTTCCTGGAGGAGGCCGGAGCTGCAGGTCAGCCTCCCGGGAACTTGGGGCAGGGACGGAGGAGAGACCTGGAGTGGGGACAGCTGGGGCAGCCTGGGGCAGGAGGTGGTCTGGGCGGTAAGGATAGGGCATGACCTTGGGCCGGGAGGGGGCGGGGGGCTGCAGTAGAACGGTAGGGGGACCTCAGGGGGACCTTGGGGGTTGGGCACCGTTGGAGCAGACCGGGGGCAGGAGGGCCTGTGCAGGCTTCGGGTGGCAGGTGGACGACACTCGTCGGGGGCTCAAGCGTGCTGGGGTCTGGAGCTGCATTTCCCAGGCACGTGTCTTCTTGGTTCACGCTGCCACGGAGGAGTCGGGGGAGCCCGGGCCAGGCGGTCAGGACCTGGAAACACAGGGACCCCATGACACTAAGCTCTTCCTCTGTGGCCCTGGGTCTGCGCTCTGGGGTCAGCATGTCCCGTGGGGGTTCTGAGCCACGGCCATCCTGGCACCGGTACACGGAGAGGACGCTGGCACCCCTAAGCCCCCCGGAGCCGTGTCCCCGCCCGCCCCACGGCTCCGCCAGGGCCAGGCGGCCGCACGAGACACAGCGGAGTCCGACTGCCTCGGCAGGGCCCAGCAGAGTTTACAAGGAGGAGGACGCGGAAGAGCTGCACGAGCTGTTCCACCGGAGAAACATGCTGGCCGTGTTCTGTAAGCTTGTCGTCTACAACGTGCTGGAGATGAGCGCGGCCGCCGACATCTACCAGTTCTACCTGAAGGTCTCTGCCCGGCTCTCCCGTCCCTGCAGCCCGAGCTCACCCTCCCCCGCCCCCTGCTCTCCTGTGTGAGACACGGAATTGGGGTAGAAAGATTCCAAAAAAGAGGAGATGAGTGGAACGTACTCAGACTTACGGGCTCCCTGTCGTTAACCTGTCCTCCCGTTTCCTCCGACGGCTCCCGTGGGTGAGCCCACCTGTGTGCGTGTGTGGGCGGCATTCCTGTGAGCGTCTCCTAAGCCTTTTTCTATCACTCACGCCTCTCCCCAAACCTGAGTCCCGGGGAGTGTCTTCATTTAGGACCTCACTTCTTGTCTTTGAAAACTCTGCGGTCTTGTTCAGTGAACCATTGCTGCTCTCATTCCATTCTTCCATTGCTACTGAGATTGCACGCGAGCTGCGTGAGGGCTGCAACGTGATCCTTGATGTGCCCCAAGTGATCATCATGAGGGCCTGGCACGGAAGGAGGCCCAGAAGTTTCCATGAGTGAATGGATGGGTGAATGGATGACTGCATGGACGGATGGATGGATGGGTGGATAAATGGATGTGTGGATGGACAGATGGGTGGATAGATGGATGGGTAGATGGATGGATGGATGGATGGATGGATAGGTGGGTGGGTGGGTGGATGGATGGATGGATGGATGGAAGGATGGGTGGATGGGTGGGTGGATGGATGGATGGATGGATGGGTGGGTGGGTGGGTGGGTGGATGGATGGGCAGGTGGGTAGACGGTTGGGTAGATGAATGGATACATGGGTGGATGGATGGGTGGGTGGATGGATGGATGGATGGATGGGTGGATGGATGGGTGGGTGGGTGGGTGGATAGATGGATGGGCAGGTGGATAGACGGTTGGGTAGATGAATGGATACATGGGTGGATGGGTGGATGAGTGGACGGGTACATGGCTGGGTGTGCAGATAAACAGATAACTAGATCGGTGGGTAGGTGGTTGGTTGGATAGCTAGATGGATGGATAAATGGGTAGATATATGGGTGGATGGATGAATGAATGGGTGGGTGGGTGGATGGATGGATGGGTAGATGAATGCATAAATGGGTGGGTGGGTGGATGGATGGGTGTGCAGATAAGCAGATAACTAGATGGGTGGTTAGGTGGTTGGTCGGATAGCTAGATGGATGGATAAATGGGTAGGTGGATGGGTGGATGGATGGATAAATGGGTGGGTGGATGAGTGGATGGGTAGGTGGATGGATCCGTGGAACAGGTGGATGGATGGATGAGTGAACAGGTGGGTAGTGGATGGATGGATGGGTGGATTCAGTCACTGTCACATTCGTAGAAATTGTCATTTCAAGATCTTTTGGCGTCTTGTAATTAGATGGAGACATTGGCTCTTTGTTATTTGTGGGAAAAATGTTCCTTTGATGACTTTTTCATTCTGAGTTTTATTTATGTGGTGGTGATTCTTTTTTCCCTGTTTTAAGCTCACATGATCCTGAGCTCTGTGGCGTGGGGTGTAAGGACAGTCTGGCCTGGGTTTTCCCTTCCCTCCTGTGTTTTGGGCGGCGCTCTCCTCTCCCGAGACTTAACCTCTTAACGTCCTGAGCCTCCCTGTGTCCTGGGGGCCGTGTCGGTGCCCGGCTGTTGTCGCACGTTTGGGTTTGGGCTGCTTCCACACTGGCTGGGGCAGGTCGGTGTGGCTCTGAGAGGCTCGGCTCCCTGGCTCGCCTGCCCTCCCTGTGGAAGGAGTGCCCCTGAGGGACAGGGCCAGCCAGTGCTGGGGGCACAGCCGGGTCCTGGTCTGGGAAGCCTGATGGCCCCAGCTTTCCCAGGTCCATGGGATGTGCCCTCCCCGCCAGCCCAGGACCCGGCCCCCGGCCCTGGCTGGTGCTGAGTGCTCGGCGGGATCCCCCTGTGCGAACTTCCCGGGACACAGACACTGGGTCTGAGCCACGTGGCTGTCCATAGTCTGCAACTTGGGAAGGCGGCATAGGAAGGGGTTGGTGCATCTGTCGTCTCCGTGTTGATGGTCCTTTCCTCCCACTCGCAGCATTACCATCACTTTGGGGACATCATCAAGGAGACCATGACCCGGACGAGGCAGAACGACAGGCTTCGCAACGCGCTGTCCCTGCTCCTGTGTCTGCAGCAGGTGAGTGGCCTGTCCCGGAAGGGCTCACGGCATCCTGGGACCGGTCCCCGCGGCTCCGGGCCGCAGTGCGTCGCCCAGCCCTGGGGGGCGTGCCTGCTTGGGGACACGCCAGGCACGGGTCCTGCTGGGCCTCACTGCCCGCTCCTCGGGAGCCCTGCGCGGCCCCTCGTGGTGGCGGACCAGTCAGACCCTGACGCCTCCTGGTGCTGGAGGCTGCGGCCCCAGGGCTGCATCCTAGTGGGCTCAGGTTCTGGGGAGACCTTTGGAGGGTCACAGATGGCACCCCCTGCCGGGTCCTCACGTGACCACAGGTGAAACACGGGGACCTCTCTCTGGACATGTAAGAGGACGAGACCCCACCATGGGGGCCCCGCCATGTGACCCTCTCGGCTCCCAACCACCTTCCAAGGCCCCCACCACCCCAGCAGCCCCCAGGAGGCCCGGCTTACACCTGTGGACTTTGGGGGCAGAGCCCACGGACGTTCAGTCCCGCACAGCTGGTTTCTGTGCTCTGTCCACCTCCCGGTGAGGGCACTGTTTGGATGGGTTCCCCTGCTGCTCAAGGACTGGACGTGGTCAGGGGTGTGTTGTGGGGACATACGGCAGCTCGTGGTGTGTGCCCAGGGCTGCTTAGGTGGACAGGGTGTCACTCCGTCCTCTTGTGCACGGAGCGGCTGGGCTCCAGCATCGGGCTGGACTGTCCCCTGGAGGCCTTCAGGTGTCGTCTTGCACACTGAGCTAGGTCTCCTGATGGTCACTCGGCTTGTCCCCGACTCTCAGGGTGGTGTCCCCCTCCCGCATCAACTGACCCTCAGGGTGGACATCCCCCTCCCCCATCAACTGACCATCAGGGTGGGCGTCCCCCCCCACCTGCTGACCCTCAGGGCGGTGTCCACCCCCCGACCATCCACCGATCCTGAGGGTGGGCGTCTGCCTTCTCCACATCAGTCTGTCTTGACACCGTGTGAGTGCGTGTCCTGGGTCTGACTCTGGTCCTTCCATCCCCGTGGCAGCTGGTTCACCCAGATCTGTGGAACCACGACTGGACACGTGGCTTGTTCGTGCTCTGTTATGCTGCCAGACGAGTGTGTCTGCCTGTAGTTGGGTTTCCGTCCACGTGTGGGGAGTTCTCGCAGAGGCCGTGTGGGCTTCCGTGGCAGCGGCGACTCGGGACTCCATGACTTCTGTCCCTTCTCTGCCCGATCCTGGCTTTGTGCACTGAGTCTGGGGCTGCCCACCGGCTTGAGCTCTTTGCAAGGCCTGCCTTTGGTCCTCAGTGCTAGGGTCACGGCTTCCTACACGGCTGACTGTGGCCGGTGTCCGTGGTGCCATGGGCGCCGTGGACTCGTTTCTCTCTGGGGAGCTGAGCCTCCGTGGGTGTATCAGGAAGGGCTGGAATCTGGCATCCCCGCTGCCAGTGTGGGTTCCTGGTCCTTGTGCCCATTCTGCCGGGGGGTGCGGTGGCCAGGCCTCTCCGCGGCCACTTGCTAGACCATCTCTGTCCCGTGGTTTTCCTGGAACACGGCTTCTCGGTCCCGATGTCACAGGCCATGCGGACTCTTGGCCCCAACACTGAAGTCTGCCTTTAGGTTGGACTGTTTCCTGCCATTTTCTGTTCCTTTGGAAACGGCCTCCCTCCTCCTGGCCCAAGAACGGGTCTGCGTGTACGACACTGAGGTGACCCTCATTCCCCAGAGCAAGCATGGCACGTCAGGGGCACCTTCCTGTCGTCTCAAGCCCCCTCGTGTCCCATTTGGTGTGTGCTTTCCCTGTAAATCAGGAGTGCCGTCCTCCTCGTGGGTTTTCTGTTGCGTCTGACACGCACACGGGAGCTGTGGCTGACCAGGTGGGACGTGGGCAGTACGGGTGTGCAGGGGACGTTTGCAGGCTCCTGGCTCCTGGGCGTGTCTTGGTCTGTGCCACCTGCTCCCCGCTCCCCGGCATCCCGGCCTCAAGGTGGCTGTCCCAAGGACCCCTGCCCTGTCCCCCGTGGATGTCATCGGCCGGGGCCGCTGTGCTCCGGGAACTTGTCCCTTCTCTGTGCTGTTTTACCTCTAGGGGGTGGTGGGAGGTGGAGGGAGGCGTCTCGGGATGTGCTGAACCTCGGTTTGTGGGACATGCCCCTGGTGGCCCTGACCCCACCGCCCCTGTGCTCCTACAGCTGTTCCAGAAGCACGTGGACACGTATGGCATGGGCTACGACCCCATCGAGTTCATCTGCGGCCCCTTCTACTCCATCCGGCTGTTGGCACGCCGCTTTGCGCTCACCCTCGGCTTTGACCGTGCCCGTGACGCGGCCCACCTGATCCACAGGTACCTGCTGGTACGGGGTGCTGTGACAACACCCTACACACCCCAGCCCTGGCCTGACCTCACCTGACACTGTGCTCCCCAGTCTGACCCTGTCTCTGGTCTCACCCCACCTGACGCTGTGCTCCTCACTATGACCCCCATCTCCGGTCTGACCCCACTTGATGCTGTGCTCCCTGCTTTGACCCTGTCCCCGGTCTGACCCCACCTGACGCTGTGCTCCCCGCTGAGACCCC
>NW_022631062.1:11529520-11547973 GCF_010015895.1 Lontra canadensis | reverse complement strand
TGAGACCCCCACCCCCGGTCTGACCCCACCTGACGCTGTGCTCCCCGGTTTTGCCCACATCCTTGAGGTTAGTCCCACCTGGCGCCCTGAGCCTCACCTGACCCCACCCTTCTACTTCCCGTGTTAGCCCCACTTGACACCCCAGCCGTTCCCCGTCTGCCTTTGCCCATTGCCCTAGCTCCCCACTGCACACCCTGTCCCCAGGCGTGGGCTGGCGTTTGCCTTTTCCGAGTCCCCTGTGCCTGAAGAGGAGGAGGCCCGGCAGAGGTTCCCCAACCTCAGCTTCCTGCTGGTTCTGGCCGAGTTCTCCTGCAAGATCCCCCCTGCAGAGCGACAAGCTGCGTGAGTACCCCAGTCCCCCAGGACGTGGGACCCCTGGATGGTGGGCGTGGGGATGGGCTCTGGGGGTGTGGGGTTGGAAACGCAGACTGTGGCCCGGTGGGGCGGGGGACGCGGAAACCGGAAGGCTCTCTGCTGAGTGAGGGCTCCTATCTGGGCCCTTGCACTGACCAGGGCCGCTGTCTGGGGTTCTGGGGGGCGCTGGGCTCTGGGCTGCAGCACTGACTGTGGCCACCAGGTGGCGCTCCTCTAGCACGGTTCCTTGGGCCTCAGCCCTGAGCCTGAACATGGGGGCCTGGGGCCATGGGTTCCTGGGGACCTGGGCTGGGTGTCCTCTGACTCCCCCTGCCTCGTGCTCCCTTGCCCGCAGACTCACCCACTTCCAGGACTCCATCCCCGAGGGCCTGCCTGTGTTTGGGGAAGGGGACATGAACCCCATGCTCGTCTATCGCAAGTCCCTGATAAGGACAGACTACGTGGCCCAGGGGGAGGAAGAGCCCGCCGCCAACCCGTTTGACGCCATATGCAAAGACAGCAAGCGGCCTCAAGGTGGGAAGGGTGTCCAGGGTCGGGAGGGGTGGCCCTTGGGCCCCATGGCTGACCACTCCCGGCACCCGCAGAGTTGCCCGTGGGGACGTGCTCCACCTGGACACCAGACACCCTGGCCAGCTCCAGCGCGGGGGACAGAGAGCCACGGAATTCCTCCAAGGGCCAGAAGTCCAAGAGGTGAGGCCCTCGAACTCCAGGTTGGGGTGCAAGGGTCTGCCGTCGGCGGGCAGCCTGTCAGGCCTCTGCCTGCCTGGTTTCCGGGTCAGCCTTACGGGTTTCTCCAGAGCAGAGCCTTGGGATGGCCGTGAAGGGATGCTGGTCTGATGGGGGTCCCACGTGGGTCTGAGGCAGTGACGTGGGTCCCGCTTGGGTCTGAGACAGGGACGGGGCTGGTCTGAAGCTGGGGGCGGTCCGCATGGGTCTGAGGCAATGACGTGTGTGCGTGTGGGTCTGAGGCAGGCAGAGGGTTGTGTCTGGCACACGTGCAGAGACTGCTGTCCTGTAAGGTCATGCTCTAGGGTGTAGCCGGGGACTCCTCTCGTCTCCCCCCCACCACCACCAACTGCCCAGCACAGCCCACGACTGTCCACGGCGCAGGGTGGGATGTGACAGCGTTAGAGGTGTTACTGGTTGCCTGTGACTTAGGGCTGTTCCTCGTCCATGTCTCTCCGTGTCTTGTGTTTTCTGGGGCCATACACACCTGTTCCCTCCAGGGCTTGGGCTCCCACGGCCCCTGCTGTAGCCTGGGGCCCTATCTTGGTCTCCCTGGCAAGCAGACATCCTTGGTCTCCGGCAGGGACGTCTTTGATGTCGACTTCCTGTCATCGGAGGACTCTGAGAACTCTTCCAACGAAGACGTGGACGTGGAGGGCATCTCCGTCCACGAGGTTGGTGTGGGCTGGCGCTGTGGGTGGTGGCAACGTGGGGGCGCTGGCCCGGGCCTGCCTTTCCTGCCACGGCCCACGCTTCTCAGGGTGGTGTAGAGGCAGGACATCCCATCTGATGGGTCTCCCGGGTGACAATGGCCTCTGTGCCCATTGGGGGTGGAGGCAGGTCCGTCCGCACGTTAGGGGGTGGCGGGATTCGGCTGTGGTCCGGCAGCTCACCCGGTGTGTGGCCTGTGGACCGTCTGAGGCTGCTGGGTTGCGATGAGGCAGGGCCCTGAGCCGTCCCAGGTGCCCGGCTGCATCCAGGCTCCCTCGGTGAGCTGGGGCCCCGAGGCTGGGTGTGGCGCCCATCACCTGGCCTGCTTGGCTCAGGACACTGGGTTTTAGGGTGCCCTGGGGTCCTCGGCATCTGGCTCCTGCCCGTTGGCCCCCAAGTCAGGTCTCCAGGATCCGCGGGTCTGGTGCGGCCCTCCGAGTGGCGCTCTGGCACGGCAGCCTCGTGTGGACAGCCCCGTCCCCTGCCACGGACACCGGGGGCCAGGGTCTGTGCGTCAGCCTGGGGTCTTAGTCAGCAGAAGGCCGTGTCCCCCGCCCACCCGCGTCCTGGCCAAGCTTTGGTGCCCTCCGTCCACTGTGCAGCCCACCCAGTGTTCCCACCCCACGCTGAGTGGGAACCAGCCTGGCCACAGCGTGCACCGCTGTCCACCTCTCCGTCCATGTGTCTGTGGTTTTGAGCGTCACCCTCTCTGTCCCCAGGGCACGTCGGACTGAAGAGGACTCGGGCCCTGTGGGACTCCGTCAGCAGTTCCAAGTTCCTCCTCGGTGGTCCACTTGAGTTCCTGGGCTTGCAGAGCCCATGGCGTCCAGGTGTGGCTGACGCAGACCCCCGGGGCTCCAGGCGCACGGCAGTGACCCCCGCCTCCCGCACCTGCACACTCCGGCCGCGAGTGAGGAGAGAGGGTCACGTGACCGTGGACTGGGGCCCCTGGGGTGCCCGCACCCCCGCCCCCCACCGACCCACCAGGTGCCTACCCACCTGCGGCTTCTCTGGCGACCCCTGTGCTTGGCTGGAAGGTCCCAAAAGCCGCCTCGCCCGCTGTGGACCACAGTGCCGGCCCCCACGGCGGGCATGCTCCTGTGTGGCGCGGCTCTGGCTGGGCCGTCCGCGCTTCCTTTCCCGGCTCAGGACGCCGCGGCTGGGCGATTCCCGGCGTCTGGTGCAGAGAGCCCGCGGCCAGTGGTCGGCTCCGCTCCTGCACGCTGGGACAAACTGGCTGCGTCCGACGCGGGCTGGGCAGGACGTGCATTGGCCGTCGACCCCGACACGCAGGGGGCTCCGCGCCTCCGATCCGTGTTGGTGCCAAACCGAGCTCTCTGGGCCACGGTGTGCAGGAGGACGCCCCGAGTGGACACGGAGAGCAAGGTCGGGCCGCGGAGAGGACTCCGGCCGGTCATGCCCGGGCGAGAATGGGCACAGGAGCTCAGGCCTGGGGGACCCTGTGTAGACCTGGGCCTAGGGGTTTGTTCTGTGGAGACATGGGCCTGGGGAGCTCAGACCTGCGCAGACCTGGGCCTGGCGGGTTGCCGTCCAGGAGGGACACCTGTGCCTCTGGCTGTCCCCTCCCCGGGACCGTGGCAGCTGCTGTGGGGAAGCATAGCCCTTGATGGTGGCCTCGAGAACATGGGTTGCCCGCGGGCAGAGCTCGGCAGGAGGGACACCCTGATAGACACACCGGGCCCCAAGGCTCGTGACCCTCGGCTGGACTTGCCGTGCCCCAGAGCTGTGCACACGGCATGGTCTCCCGTGGTGTCACCGCTGTCTGTCCCCAGTAGCGTCCCTGCCTGGCATGTGTGCCCTTTGTGATCTCTGTGTGCTGTGTCTGTCGTGGGCTGGGCGAGCCGAGCCCATCACAGAAAATCCTTAAATTCTTTATTCGAAAATACAAACGTGATCTCATAAAACATTTTTAAACTGCTACACACACCAAATAAAAGTTAACTTTACACGTTTTGTACACTGACACGAACACGTAAGTACACACGAGACGTGCTCCATCCCGTACCCCGCGTGCAGGGCTGCGGCTGGGGCGGCGCCCGGAGACGCGCCTGTGCACGGACGGAGAGTCCCGGGGCCCCTGGAATGTTCCTGACTGACGCATGAGAACGGCGCAGGACCGTCCAACACCCGGGGGTCGGTGCACGGCTCACGCCCCCGGGGCTGCCCCTTTGCAGCCGTCGCTCCCCTCCGAGGAGACGGTCGGCCGAGCCGGTGAGTCTCCACACACCCGCACTCAGGACCTACACGGCACGTCTCTCCCCGCTGGGCCCAGCCAGGGGCTTCCGGACGGACGGACAGCATCTCCTGCCGGACACGCGGGGACACACGCTCAATGACCACCGGACCGGCTTCCGTGTTGGATAAATAAAAAACTTTTCATCCCATACAAATTACTTCATTTTCTATCAAAGGTCAACGATCAAACAGTCCTGTCCTTTACAGGACAGTGGCTCTGCGTCCAGATCTGGGCCCAGGTCACGCGGGCGGCAGGTCGTCGTCCTCACACGCGTACTCGTACAGGTCGACGGTGCCCAGGGTGGACGGCGCCTCGAAGAAGGGCCTCTGGGCCAGCGGAGACCTCAGGGAGCCCAGCTTCTGGTCCACGGGGCTGGGCCCGGCTTCGTACCTGCAAGGAGCGGAGGGTGAGCACCCAGGGGCCGTCCCGGCCGGGGCGGGACACTGCCGGCAGCCCCCGGTCAGCTGGGAGCTTACCGCATGGGAGCCCCAGGCCCGGAGCGGTCCCTGGCGGGTTCCTTCCTCCTGAAGGGAGGAGCAGGAGCATGCCTGCACTCGGACGGCAGTGTTCCCTGGACGCCAGCACGAGACGCGGAGCCACGAGGTACGAGGCCACAGATCAAGTTTGTGGACGGGGTTGGAGACTGAGCGGGGTTTCTCGGGGGTGTGGGAGGCTGGTCCTCCCGAGGCCAGTATCCACAGGTGCCGGAGCCAAGGGCATCGGACAGGAGGCCGCGTGTGTTCTGGGCCGACATCAGAGCTTGGGGTCGGTAACGACCCGTGTGCGTGCAGGACTGGGAACCGCAGGAGGACACGCGCTCCCTTGCGCCCCGCACTGTCGCGGATGTTCTAGAAGCGTGGCAGCGAACAAGAAGGCGTCCTCACCGGCAACGCGCCTGTCCACACGGAGTCCCAAAGCACCGAGGCAAACGCCCCCGCGGCCGGCAGGTGCGTGGACACACGTGCACGCCGCGGACGGATGCGCCGGGACAGTGCGCGCGTCCCGCGAACGACCACGACCTCGGGGTTAAAGCACCGTTCTCATACCCCGTGTCAAGAAGCGCTTGCGTGACCAAGCACAGACAGGTCCAGGCTAAGAGCCCGAGACCCGAGCACACAGACACGCTGGTGGGTGAGGACACCTTCGAGACCGGCCGTCTCCACCCCACCTGGGATTTTGGGAAAATCGAACCTTCCCCTGCTGTTGTGTACAAATGGACAAGCTTATCCTGAAATTAGCCGTATCGGCCGAGGAACCGACGGCACGACCGGAGAAGGAACGCCGGTGGGATCCGACCACGGGTTGCCGGGTCTCGGCGCAGCCACAGACGCAATGCCGGTACGGGTGGCTGGTGAAGAGCACAGACAGGTCCGAAACCCCCCCTCCCGCCAGCAGGGCCGGGGACTCCGTTCTCCAACCGCCACCCGAGACCCGGCCCTGGGCACGCGGGCCTGTCCCCGAGAGCCACAGGCGGGTTCCACGACTCCTGCGGAAACGCGAGCAGACCTGGTACGGTCGGGAGAAGGGCACACGCACGCCTCACCGTAATCACGCGTGCTGGCCCCGTGGGTGGCTCCGCCCCAGACGGAGCCCCAGCACCGGGGGAGGAACCTGGACCCTCCGCTGGGGCCCCACGGCAACTCAGCACAGGCCGTGGACCGGGACGTGGACCGGGAAGCCCTAAATCCTGGGCCAGGTCGCGGTGGGTTGGGGCAAGGCCAGCAGTGTGTGACCCGGACACCAGAGGCATAGTCCGAGGCGGCAGCGGACGGGAACCTAAAACCTCCTCCGCGTGAGCAGCGTCTCGGACACACATTCCAACAAACAGGGCCGCGAGTGCGGAGGGAAAGCCAACCACGGATCCGACAGAACTCGCACCCGGGGCCCGGAAGCCTCAGTGAGAGAGCGGACGGCCCAAGGCACAGAAGCACAAAGACCCAGCACACCCCCCGGGGGACCGACCACGGCGAAGACCCAAACACACAACGGGCACAAGGGGCCACGCCCGGGACGGGCTGACCTGTCAACCACCACACACAGACCGCGAGGACACGGGCCAGCGAGCGGGCCAGCGAGGACCGTCCCCAGGGCGGCCACGTGGGACGTCACTGCGCGGGTTCTGCAGAAGGTCTACAGGTGACCCCTCGTGATCCGCGGCCTTGGGCACGGAGCCCAGAGACGTGAGAACCCATGTCCACACGAGGCCAGGGTGGGGGTGGTCGCGGCGGCGCTGCTCACATCTGTCCAGAACCAGATGAGAACCGTCTGTGGCCCGGCAGGGGGCCACCTGGAGCCGGGAAATTGCTCAGCCAGGACACGAGTCCCCCACGCACCCACCAACAGCCGCGGCTTGCCGACAGGTTATGCGGGCACAGCCTGTGAGGGGACGGCGGGTCCCGCCTCTGCGGTGTCCAGGAAAACCACAACTGCCGGGCGAAGCCCAGCCCCTGCCCCGAACTTGACTGCGGAGGGCCCGGGGTCGCTCCAAGTGTCCCCTGCCGTTTTGAGATCCTCTTCGAACTGGGGGTTGGGACCCCTGAGCAGGCAGCCCTGTGCCACCAAACCCAGAGCTCCCGCATGGAGGTCCCATTCCTGAGGGTGGAGGGGACGCCCTACCGTGGGCTCCAGTCCTAGTCCGGGCCTGTATACCACGTGTGCAAACACACCTGACCCTGCCTGACCCCCACCCAGGCACCAGAGAACATGCGTGTGACAAGCGCCCATCAGGAGTGTGTGGGACACCTGCGTCCCCACCGTGGAACCCAGGCCTGTGTACGCACCTGAAGGCCCAGGCCCGGAGAGTGGAGCGGGGACTGGGAAGGGCCACAGGCCTGGGAGCAGGAACCCCCGCCGATCCCACATGCACTCCGTCACGGGGGAGGGGACGGTGGCGGCAAAGGGGCCTCGAGGCCTGGCTCCCTGCATTGGTCTCATGAGCAAATGCCAAGGACAAGGTTCCCAGCCGCGGCGACTCTTGGCGGGGGCGCATGGGGGGTCTGTTGGGCCGTCGTCCAAGCCAGGCTCTCCGGGACCCAGCCCTGGGCTGTGAGCATTCCCCTCAGTTGGTGGGAGGAAGGGACCGGCCATGCGATGTGCCAGGATCCCGGTGACCCAAGGGTCGGGACAGAAGGGAGCTGGCCATGATGCGGGCCGGGAGCCCGGGGGAGCATGTGGGCAGGAGGGCTATTAGCGGGGGGATGGGGCCGGGCCGGGCTCTGGGCCTTAGGCCTCACGCAGCCTGACGGCACGGCCTGCCCCGGTCCCTGCTGGCTGGACTCCTGGGCCCCGCTCTTGGGGGCAGAGGAGCAGGAGCACCTCCAAACCTGTGTCCGGGAAAGGGGCAGATGCGGAGTCCCGGGACAGGCCGGGGCCGGGCCCCCCTGCTCTCACAGCCAGGGTTCTGGGGTTTCTGCGAACGCGGGTCCCGGGTCGGCAGCCCCCGGGACCCTGGGAAGGGGCCTCTCAGAGCCCCTCTGGGGCCGGGCCCGCGCCCAGGCCGCAGCCGGGCGTGTGTGTGCGTTTCCTGCGGGACTCAGGACACCCAGCGGCACCTTCTCCTCCCCACCCAGAGCTGCCCACGCTTGTCTCGTGAACGTGCCCGGCGCCCCAAGGACGCGGGCAGGCAGCCGCCACGAGCCACCGTCTCCGGCCTGAGCCCGCTGGGAGTCAGGTGGACACGGGAAGGGAGGCGCCCAGTGCCCACCTACCACCCGCGTCCCTCCGGGCCGTCCCCACGTCCCGTCCCACGCTCACCCGTCCTCCCACGGCTCCCCTGCAGCCTCCTCGGCTACCAGGATGTCGTACTCCTCGGCCGCATACTTCTCCCAGTCGGACAGCGCGGGGCCTTCGCTGGCGCTCTCCTGGACAAAACACGCGTGTCACGCGGCGCGGACGCGGCCGGCACCCCGCGTGCTCCTCGCCACACTCACCCTGAGCAGGGAGACCTGTTCCTTCTGCTCGTGGTCGAGGTACTTCTCGATGTTGAAGAAGGTGTCAAAGAACACGTGGGCGAGTTTACACTTCTTCAGGTCCCGGAGGGTGATCTGCCCTGCAGGACGCGAGACGGTTCCGACGATTAGGCCCAGACGGACTCGCGCGAATCGGCGTCCGACGTGGCTCAGAGAACGTGGCGCAATACCACGTTTCCTGCCCAGCTGGGCCTAAGGCGGCCGCGGGAGGTGGCTGCTGTGTGGGCGGGAGGCTAGGTCCGGAGCGCTGCGGACCAGAAGCCGGGGGTCCCCGAATGGGCCAGAAGACAGACAAGAACAGTCTCGGGCCACCAGGGGGCACCCAGGCACACATCACGGAGCGGGACGGAAGGACAGGAAGAAAGCCACCGCTGGGGAGGAGGACCTGGATGTGATGGCCCAGAACGACTCTCAAAGACCATAAACAGTCGCCGACCAGGATCCCACAACGTGGAAACAACACTAATCTACGTATCACAGTTTGCGAAACGTCTCCCTCTGTCCCTTTGACCTCTGAAGTGTCCCGGGGTCCCTCCTTGTGGCACAGTTGGCCTCTCCCTGGACACAGGCTTCTCAGCTGCGGGATGCCAGGAGGATCCCAGGTAGGATCCTAGGAGGGGAGGAGAAGGGGACAGGTGCCCAGGGCACCGCCCCACACCAGGAACTTGGGCTTGAGGTCCCTGAGGTGGGAATCCAGGGACACGTGGAGTCAGGGACATCTGCCCTCCTGACCCTGGCAGGACCAGTATGCTCGCCCAACAGGACAGGGCCCTCAGCACAGGTGAGAGCCGAGGCGGGACACACGGGGCCTGAAGGAGACAGGGGAAGGTGGACAGCCGGGACACACTGTGTTGTCTCCACACCCAACAGTGACCACCACCGATAAACCGGGTGCTCACGTCACACGTGACACCAGCTCACCCAGTCCTGAGTAGGGTCTTGTGACAATATGGTTGGTACCAGACCGCCCCCTCAGCCCCGTCACCAACTCAGAGTAGGGATGTTCATTCCCTGAGTGGGTGTCCCTTCACAAGGGTGTCTCTCACACGGGGTATCACACCTCACATGGGGACATCTCCTTATATGAGGGAATCCCCTCACTCAAGGGAAATGTGCCCTCACACAGAGGCAAACCATCTTACAGGTAGAACATCCCATCACATGGGGTATCCCTTACATGCGGGCATACCACAGAGGACATCTCACACGGGGGGATCCCCTCACACGAGCACATCTCACATGGGGTGCCCCTCACATCTTACAGAGGGGACTTACCCTCACGCAGGTAGGGACACAATACCACGGGAATGTCTCCTCGGGTACCCCTTACACAGGGGGACATCTCATACGGGGGGGAGGTGACATCACAGCCACTGGGAGAAATCACCTCACACGATGTGTCCCCTCACACAGAAGGACATTCCCTCACGTTGGGAGGGCATCACATCACATCTCACAGGGGCGGGGGATAGAGATCACTTCACATTATGTGTCCCCTTACACAGAGGGACATCTCACACGATGTGTCCCTCTCACACAGGGACATCTCCTCGTGGAGGAGCATCACATCTCATGGGGGGGGGAGATCGCCTCATATTATGTGTCCCCTCACGCAGGGAGACATCTCACGTGAGGTGTCACCCTCACACAGGGATATCCTCTCACATTGTGTCTCCTCACACAGGGGGACATCTCACACAGGGCATGACATTTCATGGGGGAAGGGGAAGGGAAATCACCTCACACAATGTGTCCCCCTCACACGAGGACATCTCATACATGGGGACATCTCACGAGGGGGAGGGCATCACATCTCATGTGTCCCCTCATACAGGAGGACATCCCCTCACATGGGGTAACATCATAATCACATCTCCTGGCGGGGGGAGGAGATCACCTCACATTACGTGCCGTCTCACAGAGGGGAACATCTCACACAACCTGTCTCCTCACATAGGACATCTCACACAAGGCACCACATTTCATGGGGGAGGAGAAATCACCTCACACGATGTGTCCCCTCACAAAGGGGAGGTCTCACATGGGGGGGTCATCACAGCTCACGGGGGGAACCACCTCACACAATGTGTCTCCTCACACAGGAGGATATCCCCTCAAATGGGGGGAGCATCACATCTCACGGGGGCAAGGGGAGATCACCTCACATTACATGTCCCCTCACACAGGGGGACATCACATCTCATGGGGGGGGGAACATCACCTCATATTACACTTCCCCACACAAGAGGACTTCTCACATGGGGGGAGGCAGCATCACATCTCACAGGAGGAAAATCACCTCACACGATGTGTCGCCTCACAAGAGGAACATCTCATATGAGGGGGCATCACAGCTCACAGGGGAAAATCACCTCACAAGACATGTCCCCTCACACAGGGACATCCCCTCACGGAAGAGCATCACATCTCATGGGGAGGGTGGGAGATGACCTCACATCATATGTCTCCTCACACAGGGACATTCTCTCACATTTTGTGTTCTCACACAGGGTGGACATCTCCTCACACATGGCATTACATTTCACGGGGGAAGGACACTCACCTCAAAGGATGTGTCCCCCTTACACGAGGACATCTCACACAGGGGGACATCTCACAAGGGGGAGGGCATCGCATCTCACGGGGAAAATCACCTCATGATGTGTCCCTCATACAGGAGGACATCCCCTCACATGGGGTGACATCACATCATCACATCTCGGGGGGGGGGAAGGGAGATCACCTCACATTACATGCCCCCTCAGATGGGGACATCTCACATGACATGTTACCTCACACACACATCTCCTCACACAAGGTATCTCCTCACACAGAGGGACATCTCCTCACATAAGGCATCCCATTTCATGGGAGAGGAGAAATCACGTCACATGATGTGTCCTCTCACAAAGGGGAGGTCTCATATGGGGGGGCATCACAGCTCACAGGGGGAACCACCTCATGCAATGTGTCTCCCTCACACAGGAGGACATCCCGTCAAATGGGGGGAGCATCACATCTCACGGGGGTGAGGGGAGATCATCTCACATTACATGTCACCTCACACAAGGGGACATGTCACATGGGTGGAGGCAGCATCACATCTCACATGGGGGAACCACCTCACACAATGTGTCCCCTCACAAAGGGGAACGTCTCACATGGGGGGCATCATAGCTCACAGGGGGAAAAATCAACCATATGATGTGTCCCCTCACACAGGAGGATATCCCCTCACATGGGGGGGCATCACATTTCACAGGGGCGGGGGGTAGAGATCACCTCACAGTACGTGTCCCCTCACACAGGGACACATCTCACACGATGTGTCCCCCTCACACGGAAACATCCCATCACGAGGGTACTTCTCCTCACACGACACGTCCCTCACGAGGGGTCATCCCCTCACATGGGGCGTTCCATCTCCAGGAACATTACCTTCGCTCTGTGGCTTCACCAGGTCCAGCATCTGGCAGAGGCAGTCCTCGAAGGGCAGGGCCTCGATGGCCATGCTGTCCAGCCTGCGGCACTGCTCCTCATAGAAGTACTCCAGCTCAAACATGGACAGCGCGCCGTCCCCATCCAGGTCCATGCAGCGGAACCAGTACTCGATGCTGCAGTCACAGACAGACGGTCAGCGCCAGCTGGGGACTGAACCCACCGGGCCTCACTGCACCCAGGGAGGACGCCATCCAGGCCGGCCCTGCCCAGTGTGGACCCTTCCAGGGACCGGCCTTGCCTGGATGGACCCCTGGTGGCGCCCATGCTCAGGGAGAGCCGCTAGCCCTCGGCCTCCAACTGCTGTACCGGGACAGCCATCAAATACGTACCTGGTTGGAGTTTTTTTGTCTTCTTCAGAGATCAAAAACCAAACAAAGTCAGCGTAGCTTATTTTTCCTTCTTTCTGGACTTTTCTGCCCCTGGGTTCAGGGTGGAGACCAACAGACAGAACATACGTCGGGAGGAGAAGGTGAGGTGAGAGGCCCTGCCCGCCTCCCTGCGTCTGGCCCTGTCCCAAGCCAGGCTCCCGCTTGGGGAAGGCCCGCAGAGGTTGCCCTGGGACTGCAGACGGGGCAGGGGTGGCTTCTGTGGCCTCAGTCACAGCCGCCTCATGGCCTCTGATGCCCCTACTCCAGGGCCCCCTCAGACGCCCAGGGCCTGACATGACCCACCAACGTGGGGCCGGTCCTCCCCCACCCCTTACTGATGACCTCATGCAAGAATGGTGTTTGCCCCCCGTTCTTATGACTTCACGTGACAAAGAGGTATGTTCCCTTATTTACGATCTGGTGTAACAGAACTCTGTGCGTCCCCCAGTGACATCACATGACAAAGTTGTGTCTCCCCTTACGAGCCTGTGTGACAATGGCACGTGTCTCCCTTCATAATAACCTCCCGTGACAAAGATGTCCTCCACTGTGAGCTCACGTGACAGTAGCACGTATCCTCCCTTATTTATGAGCTTGTGTGACAAGGTCCTTGTCACATGTGTCCTCCTCACGACCTGCCACGACAACGGCACTCGCCCTCGACAAGCAGCTCACGTTATGGAACAAGTGAGACAGAAGCGGACTCAGGCACAGGACGCTGGCCACAAGCACAAGACGACGACCTCAAGACGTACCTCGTCACAGCCCCCGAAAATATCCTCTCGATCATCCTGGTGGAAATGGCTGCAGAGACAGAGTCAGGCCGTGAGCCGCCCGCACACACCCGCGGCCGGGGCCCAGCAGCCGGCGCCCGGGGCTCGGAGGGCCGGTCGGCTCTGAGACGCCGACCCCCAGCCCGGGGGGGGGGGGGTGGCACCCGGGGAACCTCCTGTCCCGCGTGTGTCCCCCCCAGGGCGCTGCCCACAGCTTTCCCGTCCCCACGATGGAGCCCAATCAGAGCGGCAGAGTGAAAGCCGCCCCGGGGCCACCGAGACAGAGGCAGTGTGACCAGCAGAGTCGCGCTCAGATGCTCCGCCTGCAAACGCTCTCGCTTTGTGGTCACAGCCAACGTCTGTAACTACAAGCGGACAAACGAGAATGAAGAGCACCGCGTCGCTCCGCTGCCGCAGCCGTCACAGAGCACCGCGACGGGCCAGCTCAGACAACACAGGCTTATCCTCTCCCCGTCCCGGGGGGCGGGGAGCCCGAGACCCAGGCGGGGCCGAGGCGGGCTCTCCCGAGGCCTCGCCCCGGGCCGTGCAGACCCCGGGTGCTCCCCGTGTCCTCACGCGGTCGCCCGTGCGTGTGTGTCTGTGTCCCCATCCCCTCTCCCTGTGACACCCCCGTCCTAGGAGATCAGGGCCACCGACTGACCTCGTGTTACCGTAATGCCCTCTGTAAAGACCCCACTGGCACCTCCGGTCCCGTTCTGGAGACCCGGAGAGCGCGCCTCCAGCGAGGCAGTTCTGGAGGGCCACGGCTCGGCACCCACCAATCCCGGCACCCACAAGACGGAGGAACGAAGACCGTCTCTTTCCACATCTCCCAACGCATCCTACACCTTAATGGAGGTCGCCCGGGTACGAGATGACTGGGTGTCACAACGGGCTGAATTGTGCCTCCCCAGAAAACCACGTCCAAGTCCTGATTCCTGCAACCCGGACGTGCGGCCTTGAACGGAAACAGGTCTTGGCAGATGTGATTCAGAGAAAGCCCTGAGATGACCCCATCCTGGATCACGGAGGCCCTAAATGCAGCGTCTCTTGCAAGAGGAGACACAGACACGGAAGAGAAGCCGCGGGAAGATGGAGGCAGAGACGGGAGGGCAGCGTCCACAGGCCCAAGGACGCCTGGAGCCCCAGAAGCGGGCAGGACCCTCCCCTGGGACACGGCCCTGCCCCGCCTGGATCTCAGCCTCTGGTCCCCGGAGCTGGGGGACGGTGCGCTCCTGCTGTGCGAGGGCCCGGGCTGTGGTCACTGCTTACAAGTCCTTCCGCAAACTCCTGCACAGCCCTCCCGGGACACGGTCCGCAAAGTCCTCGACTCTGGACGCCCTGAGGATCGTCTGCTGTCCCCTTAGGCCCCCGTCACAGCAGCCAGAGACCGCGACCGCTCGCCCGGATGCACACAGGCAAACACTGAACACACGGCTCCTCCCGGACACCTGCCTCTGTGGGCCGCACGGGACGGCGTCAGCTCGGAGCTCCTCCGCCTGCCTTCCTGGCACAACACCCAGGTCAGGGTCGCAGCCCAGCCTCAAGCCTGGCTGCCGCAGGCAACCCCGCGGCACCAGCGCTCGTACAGCTGGAGCCTCCTTATGCAGGCAGGTCAGCACCCCGCGCGTGTGCGTCCGTCTCCTGTGTACATCGTGAGCCACGTCTGTCCCCATCTTGTGTGTCCTGCACGTCCCACGTGTGTCCCTGTCCCTCCCGTGTCTCGTGCGTGTGCAGCCTGTGTCTCCCACATGTACGTCCTGCAGGAACAGTCCACTCCCGGAGACCGGGGAAGGCAGTTTTAGACATTGGGCCGCAGGCCCCGGGAGCCGGCCATGGCCGGTGGTACTGGACAGGGCGGGGTGCCTGAGGGACCCGCTCTCGTCGGTCCCCTTGTCCCACACAGGCCGCACCCTCACCGTGGTCATTGTGCCGGGCCAGGTCCTGGGAATCGATGAGAAGGTCGTGGTCCGTGTCCAGCTCCCAGAACTTGCAGTAAATGACATAGAAATGCTCGTAGGAGAAGTACTCTGTCAGCTGATTGATGTCCGCTTCCTCTTCCAAGAGCGCCACATTCTGCCAAAACAAACCCAACAGGGTGTTTGTCACGGCAGCCGCGTCTCCTGCGGGTAGGACCTCCCAGGGGTCCCTGGAGAGCCCAGAACCGGTCAAGTCAGGCCTGAGGCTGGGAGCACAGCACCCAGGTCGGGAGCGCACTGCCGTCAGGGCTGTGCCCGAGACTCAGCCCGCGTACTGCTGGCGACACGCGGCAGCCCTGCGAGTGCCGAGCCTCTCACAGCCTCGGGCCTCTTTACGTGGGCGGACGGCCGCCCTCCTCGCGACTGCCCACGTGTGCACCGAACCTGAGTGAAGACGACACCTTGCTCCCCACGGCCGAGGGGTCATTTCTCCTGCAGGATGCGTGGGTCGATGGGTACAGACGGAGAGAGGAGGGTGGAGAACGGGGCACGAATGGGTGACGGACGGAGGACAGATGGAAGAGAGTGGGAGACGGGATAGAGAATGGGAGGAGAAGGACAGGAGACAGAGGAAGGTCGCGGCAGAGGAGCACGGAGAACGGGGACGCACAAGTGGAGACAAAAGGATGGAGAAGGAATGGAAGAGACTGGAAGAGAGAAGATGGAGAACGGACGGGAAAGAGCAGAAGACAGGACGCAGGACGGATGGCACAAGGACGGAGGACGCAGGACAAATGGAGAAGGATGGAGGGCGCAGGACGGATGGTGTGGGGTGGAGGGCGGATGGACGGGTAGAGCGTTGGGTGGACGGTCCACGGCGGAGGGTGGCGGAGGGACCAGCGGACCCAAGACGGAGGAGGGCGGACAGGAAGGCGGGCGGACGGGGGTGGGGACGCACGGAGGCCCACGTGCCCGCCGGCCGGCCACCCACCTGCAGGAAGGTGCTCCTGCGCAGCTCTGCGCACGTGATCCTCCCCGACCAGGACCTGTTGACGGAGTAGAAGATCCTCTGTGTCACCTGCAGGAGGGAGGGCCGTCAGCAGAGCGCCGGGGCACGGTGAGGCCGCGGCACCCATTCTGCGCGTGCCGGACGCTTGGGCTGTGGACGCAAGTGCTTCCGAACCTCGTGGCCCGAAGCGCGGCCACACGCGTTCCCGAGAGCCCAGACGGGGTCCCAGGTGAGCGGCAGCAGCCCCCAGGGAGGGAGAGCACACGGGTCTCCGGGACGTCCCCCCCACCCCCACCCCCGCCCCGTGCTGGCGACGGACGTCCGGACGCACGGGCTCAGTCCCAGGCCACCTGCCTCTCAAGACCCCGTGCTCAGCCCCGCTCATCAGGCGCGGCCAACATCTCATCCGTGGGTGAGAACATCGGGGTCCAGATGGGCCACGGCCCGAGGCCCAGGCCGCTCATTCCTGTGGGTGCCGGGGCTGGAACGGGGGCCCGCAGCAGCCGGCCGCGCCCGTGTACTCACGGTAGTGATGTAGCGAGAGTGGAACTCGGACGCCTCCTTCAGGAAAGCCAAGCCCGGGTGCGTGTTCACCACGTCCTGCACACGGAACATAAGACGGTACTCGGGGACTCGCACGGCGCCCGCCGAGCACGGGACCCCGTGTCTGTCACCAGCCCCTGCCGCCTCCCCAGGGACGGGGCTGCTGCGCACGGGTCCCTCCGGCCCTACGGCTGCTCACAGGACAGAATCCGGGGGAGTGAGGCTGCGAAACCCACACGGCCCCGGTGCACGACAGCGAGCCCCGTGATCTCCGACCGCTGACCGGGACTCAACGCGTGTGAAGACACAAGGGCCCGCGCCGAGGTCCCCAGGGAGGTTTTAAATGCCCTCGGTTTACGCGCTACGGTCACACGGCCTTTAGGTCACATGTGCTGGAATAATCCTGGCACTCAGAACAGTGGCACAGACGATCCGAGGACAAAAGAACCGTCCATCCTCGACGCTCTGTCTGTGCAACGATGCCCTCGGCCTGAAGGGAGGCACAGGATGTTCTGGAACACCACGGCCTCTTTTGAGGCATCAGATGACACAGCCAAGGGCTGCAGTCCCTTTGTCTCTGTGGCCTCATGCTCTGGAACTGCACGTGGTCCCTCCGCTGACGCATCTACACTGCGTGGCACACGTGGCCCCTCCGCTCACACACCTATACCGCGTGGCACACGGGGTCCCATCACAGTCACGAGGCGCGGGTCCCTGAGCCACGTCTGTGGGAAGCAGGACTGAGGGAAGGGAGCCCGACCCCTGGCTTCTGTGTGGTGCCGACGGGGGCGGGCCCGGAGGAGGGGAGCGGCGAGTGGCGCAGGCGCACCTGTAAGAAGGGGATGAAGTCCTCCTGCACCAGGTAGTTCGAGCCGGGACGCATGAGCAGGTGGACGAACTTGGCGGCGTCGTCGTGACAGCTCTGCAGGACCCTGCAAGGACGAGGACGTGCGTCACGCGCTGGCCGGAGGGGACAGGACAGCGAGCCACGTGCCCTGGGGCTCAGCTCCATCCTCCGGCCGTCTCGGCCACAGCAGTGTGAGCCCGTGAGGCGGCAGCTGCCCCGGGACGCGCAGGGCTGGGGACAAGCCTCCCCTCCCGGCACCCGCCCCCAGCGCGCAGGCCCGAGACTCACTTTCTCCACATGGCGATGAACTTGTGGACAGAGACGGCGCCCGTGCGCTCTCCCCCGGCACTGCAGAACAGCGGCCCCTTCCAGTAGAGCGGGCACCCACAGGCCTGCAGCAGAGGGGCACAGCGGGCCGGCCGTCAGCGCCTCCCGGACCCCCACGGCCGCTCCCGCGGGGATTTCGCAGCGACTCTCCCTGCAGACGGCGGGACCTCCGAACCCAGCGGCCCCGCACAGAGGAGGTCAGCGCTCCCTCCAAACGCAAAACGCGCTCCTTCCCGCGCTCCAGGGAGAGCAAGAAGTCCCTGTGCCGCTGTCACTTCAGGTGACAAGAACGCAGCTCGGGGACGGGAACAGCCCACGCCCTGCCCGGCACCCAGTCCAGCAGCAGGCGGCCAGCGGGTCCCCGACTGTGCGAGTCCAGCAGCAGCTCACGATCCCCGCGGGGAGGGATCCGACGGCATCAGTGAGGGAGGGCGCGCGACAACCTAAGTCCCGGCCATGGGAACATTGGCGCGCGGGCACAGAGCGGGACGTCAGCACGTGTGCCGAGCCCCTACGTCCAACGCGGGTCAGAAAAAACGCCGGCCGGGCACACGTGAACGTAACATCAGGCACACGCTCGTACAGTCAATCAGCGGACTCGCAAGTCGGCTCTTGGAAGACCTAAAAAACCCAGCAGCCGTCCGCAGCAGTGGCCAGGAGCAAGACACGGAGAACAGGAGTTACCCACGCAGCCGTCCCGCGACCCCTCACGCGCGAGGGACACGGGAAGTGGACGCTCCGCTCCTTTGTGCGCACACGTGCCGCAGCACCGTGACCGGCACACGCACCCGATCGAGGCTTAACCGCACCCGAAGGGACACCACCGAGAACACGCACAGAGCCTTTCGCCTGCGGGAAGCTGAATCTGGAAGATTTCCCCAGGAACGCGCAGACCCCAGCGGCTCCCCGGCAAATCCGTTCACACAGTTCGAGGAAATCATGCCGGCTACATACAAGCCCTTTCAGGGGCTAAACAAGGAACTTCTCCTATTTCTTGTCATGAGGCCAAGGGCACATGCTGAAATCCGCCACGGGTGCATGGAGACCATGGGCCGGACGGCCCTCGTCAGCGCGGACGCAGAAATCCCGCACGGGACGCGGACGCAGAAATCCCGCACCGGACGCGGAC
>NW_022631062.1:11514237-11529510 GCF_010015895.1 Lontra canadensis | reverse complement strand
GGACGCGGACGCAAAAATCCCGCACGGGACGCGGACGCAAAAATCCCGCACCGGACGCGGACGCAGAAGCAGAAATCCCGCACCGGACGCGGACGCAGAAATTCCGCACGAAACACAGTGCAGCACGCTGAATCTGGCCACAAAAGAAATAGTAACTAAGAAACAACAGACCAGGAAACTGAAAACAGAGGAAAACGCCTTATTATTCAAAAAAGGTTTTTTTCAATTTTTAAAAATAATTTCTGCTCGTAGGATGGGCCTCAAACGCACCGCCCAGAGATCGAGACTCACGTGCTCCTCCACGTGAGCCCGCCAGGCACCCCAGAACGCCTGTTAGCCAAGGGTTTCCACAGAACAGCCACGACTCACAACACAGACAAGGGCGGCCCACGACGCCCGAGTGTCCGAGCTGGGACCCAGGCACGGGCAGCACCAGCCCCGTCCGTGCCCAGCCACGGAGCAGGGGCAGGAGAGACAGAGCACGGTCCGAAGGCCCAAGAGGAGGACGCCAAGCTGTCGTAAGGCACAGAGCTGGAACACGGCGCAGACCACCGGGGACTCCCAGGATGGTGCGACGGGTAACTCCCGCCACGGCGCCAGAGGCAAGCACGGTCTGTGGGAGGCAATTCTATCCGAGCGCGCCGGCCACCGTTACAAAAAGAAATCTTTGGGGAGCCTGGGTGACTCCGTGGGTTAAGCCTCTGCCTTCGGCTCCGGTCATGGTCCCAGGGTCCTGGGATTGAGCCCCCCATCGGGCTCTCTGCTAGGTGGGGAGCCGCTTCCCCTGCTCTCTCCACCTGCCTCTCTGCCTGCTTGTGATCTCTCTCTGTCAGATAAACAAAATCTTTAAAAAAAAAGAAAAGAAAAGAAAAGAAATGTCTAGCAGCTCCGTGACGTAAAGTACAAGGAAACCCGTCAAATCCGACCAGCCCCGGGGCATCTGCAGTGAGCCAACCACACAGCACATCCGGGAGACGTTGAAGACCCGGGCTGAGCCCCAGCGCCAGATCCCGTAGGAGCCGCAAATCCCAGTGCCCGCCGGAATCCCAGCCCCGCAGCGACACGCGGCACGGCGTCGGTGCAAACACAAAAGCTCACTCAGAAGCCCCACGGGGGGCAACGGTTTTGAAGGCCGACTGCAGAGTGATGTCCGCAAAGTCTCGGCGCGCGTGGCCGCGGAGGGACAGACGGACTCCGGCAGGGAACCGTGAGGAGGGAGCCTGAGCCCGTTGAGGGAGTCGCGACAAAGGCAGGCCTGCCGTTCCAGGGGACCACGCGCGCTCTCGGCGAGGGCACCGCGTGGTGGGGAACCTTCTCCCACCGGCCACGACGATCAACGCACGACGCATCCTGGCCATGAACGGGCCCGGGCCCGGGACAGACGCTCTTCTGCAGGAGGACGGGACAGACACCGCTCCTGACTTCGCGGAAGCAGACGTCCCCCCACGGAGGACACAGGACCTTCGGTCGTGAAGGGAGAGCGAGGCCGCCCTCGCTGCAGAGCCTCCCGCAGGAAGCTGCTGGGCGGACGGGAAAGCAAGCTTAGAGGCTGAGCCGAGCCCAGAGCAACGAGCACCCGCGGGCGCGGTGTTAAAGTCCGGCAGGTCGAGGAGGAACACGCAAGCGGCCCCGGAGAGCTACAGACGGGCACAGAGTGCACAGACGCCCACTGGCTGTGAAACGCGGTCAGCATCTGCGCTCACGACGGACGTGCAAACACGTGTGCACGGAAGCACCGGAACCATCCACGGAAACAAATCCACGTCCACGTGTGGGCCAGGACGCGAGAGACGGAGCTTCCGGGCACCCGGGGGACAGACCACCAGGCAGGGTCGACGCAGGAGGAGGAAGTGGTGTGGCTGCCCTGGAGATCCGCCGGGCAGGGCGGACGGAGAGCGACCACGCAGTCCCTCAGGCCACACGCCGTCCTCCAGGAGGAACCCGAGACCCGACACGCGCTCCCACAGGACGCGGCCGAGAAGGTGCGCAGCGGCCTTCCTCAGGATGTCCCCGATGCCAGCGCCCGGGCGCCCACGAGCACGGCGCTGAACAAACACGGGCAGATCCACGCCCTCTGAGGGGGGCGGTTTGGGGCCACATCGGGAATAAGCTGCGGCCATCACAACCACACGTGTCTTGGGCACAACCGACAGAGCAGCGCCCCACGCCGGTGTGAAGACTTTCAGGGTCGCTGCGCTGCGCGCAAGGACACCCGTGCCCGAGTCTTGACAGGCGAACCAGGACACCAGCCAGAGCAAGGGCTGCTGACCTGGAGCAGTGGCCGGGAGTGGGCCGAAGACAAGCCCCGGGGAGCCAGGAACACGGGGCGCCACGCTCCGGGCGGTGGTCATGCGCGTGGTCACAGCAGGCAGGACTGGCGGTGACGGCACCGTGGCCCCTCGTGGCTCCACGCTCTGGTCCCCGAGGGCGTCCACGCACACGAGGCTCTCGGCGCCGTCCCGTAAAGGGGCCCTCGAGGTCGAGCCCCAGGATGAGCCGGCGGGCCCGGGTCCCAACCATCCGACCGCTGGAAGGCTTTGGTGGTGCCCTACGCTGCCATTCAGGACGTGCGTGAGTCTCCTGAAGTGGACGGGAAACGTGACCGCTTCCACGCCAGACGCACAACAGACGAGTTGTAAAGAAGGACAAACCGCCAGGGCCGGGGAAGTGCAGCACGGTGAGTCGACCTTTCTCTCGGTTCCGCAGCACGCACAGGTCTCCTCCTTGCAGACTGCACGCTGACGCCTAAACCGTGCGTCTGTCCCCAGCGCGAGGAGGGGCGTGTCAGCGCCGATGCCCGCGTACCTCACCCTGCACACCCAGCAGGCCCGTCTCCACGCCCATGGCTCCCGCTCCCGGAACGCGGTGTAACGGGCATCGGGCGGCCCGTGGCCTCTGGGGCCGGGGTCCTCGTACACAGCATCTGCTACACCGTCGTGTGCGACGTAACAAACACCAACACTGGTCTCCGCTCCGCCTCCCGGCACAGCGAGTGTGAGACCGTCCTACTTCCGTACGGGACGGGGGTGCTCGCATCCCCTGTTCGGACACCGGGTCTTTCCCTGCGGTTCCGGACCCAGAGCTCCCGACTCCCGCGGGCTGACGGGTCCTTCTGCCGTCCTAACGAGGTGGCCCTGGGCAGCAGGAAGGCCGAGATGCCGAGACGCTGGGGACGTCCAGCCCCGTGCCACCCTCTGTGGAGGAGGTGCCTGGACACCAGGATTGTGATGCGTTGGGGCGACACGGGAAGGCCTACGTGGAAGAAAAGACGAGGGGTGCAGACTTTCCCGGTGCGGGATGCGACTGAGCACGGGAGGTGGGGGGCACCCGATTCCACTGGGACAGCAAGTCCGATGCCCGGGACCCTCCCAGCGCTCACCCCATGTGCGTCTTCCCCCGACCGTGCCCCTCTATCCTCCCCAAGGAGGGGTGTGCGAACCCCTGGGGTCTGCGGCAGTTGCTCAGTGCCGCGGTGACAACCTGGGATTGGGGACAGGCGTCAGAAATGGAGCAGCCCGGGGGCTGAGTCCCCGCCTTCCGGGGTCTCTGCCATCCCCACGAGGCAGTACGCGAACTGAACGGAGGTCAGGTGACCGTCAGGGGTGTCGGGGACCGGTCTGCATGTGGGAGCGCCCCCGACGGATGCAGGCCCCACGTCAGGGGCACACCGACAGGACAGAAAGCCTGCAGTTGACACACTCGGACCCCACGCCGCAAACCGGGGAGCCAACGGGGAGCTCAGCACTGCTCGCTCCAACCCCGACGAGGGCAGAAACACAACAGGGCAACACCGTCACACCAGCTGCGCGCGGGCTCGGGCAGCACGCGGACGGGACCCTCACCCGAGGCCGTCCTGGCCCTAAGTCCGTCTAAGCACGCTTTCCGGGACAGACGTGGCGGACTTCCCGGCCGACAGAATCAGTAAGAAAAACGTCCACAGAAGCTGCAAATTTCGGAATAGGAAACTCAACCCTAACACCCCAGCAGGCCGAGGAGAGAGGACCCATGACGCGGCGCGCGCGGGCGCTGAAGGAACGTGAGAACGCACGGCCCGTCCCTGCGCGGGAAGGTTGCAGACTGCAGGCCACGCGGCAGAAGACCGAGGTGGGCCACGACGGCCGCGTTCCGGAACCCGACGGAACACGACGATCCCGAGGGAGGCCGAAGGCACAGACTCATGCAGAGAAAGCCGGAAGCCAACGTCACGGAGCGTCACCAGGACAACCACCGCGGACGCCAGCAGCCGGTCCTTGGAGAAGACCAGAGAAATGGAGCCCTTCCTGGTCGCGCTGGTGAAGAGCCCAGAGAAGACGCACGTGGGCGCCGAGGGCCGGAGCGGCCTCACTAGAGCTCCGGAGAGCAGGACTCGTACGCCCCACGTCTGCCCGACGAGCTCAGCACCTCGGGGCCTGGGCGGACACATGGGAGACACACGCCGTCACGGCACCCGTAAGGAACCGCGGGCAGACGCAGCCCGTTAAGAGACGCACCGAATCGGGGGGGGCATGTGCTGCGGGGCGAGCCGTGAAGTGTGTCAAGCTGGCGATGCACAGACCTGCACCCCTGCGGCTGATAATACATCGTACGTTTGTAAAAAAACTTTAAAAATGTAGAAAAAAATGACACTCCGAGAAGGGAAATTACAGTTAGGAGTGGAACGTCCCCTTCCCGAAAAGACACCACCCCAAGCGCAGACGGCTTCCCTGCGGAATCCTACAGACTATCCAAGGAAACGTCCAACCTGACTCCAGAGAGGACGCTCCAGAACACGGACCGGGGAGGGGCGCTTCCGGAGCCGTTCTGAGAGCCGCCGGTCGGCCAGGGAGACGAGAGTCCTAAGAAGACACGACGGCGAACCCAGGTCTTTGGTGAGTGGCGCCGTACACCCCCAACCGGACCTCGGAGGTCAGAATCCGGAACCACGTGACGGAGGGAACGTGACTTTTGGGACAAACGGGCACCACGTTCGTGGTCGTCGACGATGAAAGAGCATCGGCACTCGGAGGAGGGCCGGGACCGCCGTCCGTGCTGGGGGGCGTCTGCAGAAGGCCGGCGCCAGCACCCGGCTGTGCGGATGGAGACGCAGAGCCCAGGCCGGGTACGTCCTCCGGCCGTGCCCACCGTCTCCGTGCACAGATCTGACCGAGCACTCGTGCCTACGGCATCTGCAACGCTGCGTGACCCAAGAGGACGTCAGTGACCCCGTCTGTCAGATGCTCGAGTGACGGAGCGGGCATGTCGTCCAACGCACGGTCACAAGGGAACGCGACACAAGACGCTCGTGACTGTCCGGGGTGAGGACAATGGGGAACGGGTGCGACGGGGAGCTCGGCCCGGGCTCCCACCAGAGGGTGCCGAGCTCTGCAGGCGCAGGTCCCGCCGATCCCGTGGAGGTCGCGCCCCAGGGCTGCGGTGTGCGCAGGTGCGCCCCTGGGACTCTATCTCGGCCCAGGGCCGAGCTGGATGAATGGGACCAGGGCCCTGAAACGAGGGACCCGGGAGCCCCCAGCCCTGGCCTCCGAGTGAGGACGCTGCGCACAGACGCCGTCCGTGACGGGGAAGAGGACTGAGCCACGCGCCTGACCGCAGACGTCCGGCCTGCAGAGGCATCAGAAAGAACGTCCGTCGTCGTGGCGTGTGTGTGACAGAACCACCCAGCCCGTGCCGGTGTCCCCGCAGCCCGAGCAGGGACACCTGTCTGCTGGGAAACAGCATCGGAGCCGTGCGGCCCGAGGCCCACGCGTGCAGCTGGCGGGAGCGCGAAACGCCGCGTGCTGTGGGAGCCACGTGTGCGGGTCCTCCGAGAACCACAGAACTCTCACGTCACCCGGTACGTCCACTCTCCGGCCAGCAACTGCACGCGCGCACACGCATGAGCGCACACACACGAGCACGCACACGTGCACACACGAGCACGCACATGTGTGCACACACGAGCACACACACACACAGAAGCACACACACGAGCACGCACACGGGCACACACACTGCCACGCACACACGAGCACACACAGAAGCACACACGTGCACAGACGAGCACATACATGTGTGCACACACGAGCACATACACACAGAAGCACACACGAGCACGCACACGGGCACACACACTGCCACGCACACACGAGCACACACAGAAGCACACACGTGCACATACGTGTGCACACACGAGCACATACACACAGAAGCACACACGAGCACGCACACGGGCACACACGTGCACACACGAGCACGCACACACGCACACACGCACCTGGAGAATTACCGCACCCAGGGACTCTCACAGACCCTGAAGCGGCACGTTCACGGGGTGTTTGTCTAGGTCGCGGACAGCAGACCCCACCCGGCGCCCATGCACAGGGGAACAGGCACAACGTGGTCCGTCCCCACACATGGGTATCTCTTGGCCGTGAAGACGAGTGCTGAGACCTGCTGCCTCCACGAGGGACCCCAAGGACAGGAAAAGTCCAGAACAGCTCAGTCCAGGCACACAGGAAGTGGACGGTGTGCCAGGACCTGGGGGAGGAAATCGAGTCTCTTGAGGGGATGAGAACGTTCTGGAGGCGGACCCGGGTAATACCTGTGAAACACTGCACGTGTCTTCAGTGTGTGTGAATCCTACTTCCACGGGGTTAAGATGCTGACGGCAGGTCTCGCACGTTTGCCGCAATAAAGAAGTATGCACCCTCTGACTCTGCTCATGAAGGACTCCGGAGGACCCGCCGCACCCACAATGCCCGAGGTCCCGCGGCAGCCTGCAGATGAGTGGGGTGGCCTGGGAAAGGGCAGAGTCTGGGCAGGTCGGAAAGGTGTGTGGTCCGGACTCTGTGCATCGTTTCCGGGGAACACATACAGCACAGATCAGGTCACACACGGGAACCACGGGCTGTGGGTCGCGGACCTGTTGCACCTCAAGGAAGCTCAGAATGGGAAGAAAGACGGACCGTGACAGACACACACGCGAAAAGCTGTTCAGCAGAACCGCGAGGGACATGAAGCTGCGATGACTTACACGCACACGCGTGGGGGGACGGCTGAACCGCACCGTGTGGAAACCGAGCGCTGGTGAGGTCACGTGAGAACCAGGGCCCTAGAGCACCGCAGGCCGGAGACGTAGACGGACGGCCACTCCGGAGAGCAGTTCCAGTTTCTTTCACAACCAGCCGCCAACCTTCCAGTCTCAGCGTTTGCCCCGACACGGGCAGACGTGCGCACGCGTCTCGCACGCGCACACACACCACGGCAGCTCTACTCACAAAACTCAACGGATACGACAAAGCGCTCACCCGCTGGGAAACACGTAAGTCACGGAGCGTGCCCACACGGGCCACCGTCGGGCACTCGGTGACTCCGCTGGGGAGGAGCAGCGCAATTATTCGGGGCGAAACACCAGACACCGAAGACGGTGCAGTGCACGGTTCCCCTCACGTGACATTCCCGCAGACGCAAAACCGCAGCACCAGACCACGTCTGAGTGTGACACGGCCAGGGAGGCGGGGATGGGACCGGCCGCAAGGACCGTCTCGCAGCGGCGACAGGGCTCCCTGCCCTGACGAGGTGGCGCGTGGGGACGCGTGTGCCAGAATTTACCACGTTGTACTCGTGACAGTGGGAATGTTGCTGTGCGCAAACTCTACGTCCACAACCAGACGAAGAAGGGGTGGGTCATTCCGGAAGCTCGGAGGAAATGACAGAATGGGAACAACGACAAGACAGGAAGACACACGAGAGCAGAATCACGAGATGAGAAAATAAAGCCGCAACCCACGGAGCCGACCTCCGAGCTCTTCGGAGAAACACCATAAATCCATCTCCGCCGTGAGCAGACAAGAAAAGCAGCAGAAGCAAATAACCCCACAAACGAAGGTCACACTCCCAGATCTGGTCCAGGTTTTAAAAAGGATCCAAGAAGAGGAACAATGTTCAAGTAACAAACGTGTAAGTTATACAAACAACCGTTCTAGAACATGAATTGATGAAAATTTACTACGGAAATTAAAACCCCAACCAGAGCCAACGTCGAGGGACGTAAAGGCCGGAAGGAGTCCAACTTTCTGCGCAGAGAACATGCACCGCGGCCTGGAGAGAACACCTACGCACACAGAACTATGCAAACGTCGCACTGAACCAGCATCGCTGAAATTCCACCAATAACGGGTCAGCAAACCCACAGAAACGGAAACCAGACAGGGCCCAGGGCACCCCTTCTCGCGCATCTGACCGCCACACTGCAGGCACGAGACCACGTTCGCTGCTCGGGCTCACGACGAGTCAGTCCCGCCATCATCCGTACGCTGACCCCGAGTGCTGAGACGGCGCCGCCTTATGGAGGGGAACCTGGGAACACGAGACAGTATGCTACGTGCATGTGTCCTGTCGCCCACTAACCCTGCTTACACAACAGTCCCGAGACACAGGGACGGGATGTGAAATGACACGCACACCCGATGTTTGGTGCACTGTCCCCATGAGGGTCCGGCAGACCCTCCCTGTGTCCCCACGAGGAACCGGCGGCCCCTCCCTATTTGAGCACATCCCCACGATGGACCTACGCCCCCCCCCCCGCATCCCCAGGATGAAACAACGGCCCCTCCCTGTGTCCACACATCCCCAAGAGGGGCCCACAGCTCCTCTCTGTGTCCGTCCGCAGGTCCCCATGACGGACCCGCGGCCCCTCCGTGGGGGAGGGTGAATGCAGACTGTGGCTCTCCCCACAGCTCAGGGCTACGCATCTGCAGGAAGACAGGGGCACTAACCCCAAAGCCCTGGCTGTGCAAAGTACAGGGAATCCTGCCAGTCCCCACGCTAACATGTTCGTGTTTTAATTCCCGCGGCACAGACGCGTGAGGGAACCACAGGAGTCACTGTAGCTCCTTGAGTCCGTGTGCTATGAACAGGACGCGTAAAAAAGCCTATCAGTTCTTTGAAAGTCTGTGAAGGACCCGGCACCGTGCGTGTTACCTGGGTCCAGCAGACGGCACGGTGCGTGGCTGTGTGTGCCCACCTCCCACCAGTCCCGCCACCGTAAGAAAGTAAGTTGGCTCTGCAAGCGCTCTCCGGGCTGCATCACGTGCCGGGCCACCCTGGGTCTCCTGGACGCTTCAGTGGAAATGTGAAAATCTGCTTCTTACCACCAAAACCAGCTTCTTCCCCAGCCAATGGGCCAAGCGATTTCAGCTCTGGGAAAGCCCACGGTCTCGGACGGACGTGCGCACAGGTAACAGATGCGGCAGCCGGAGATCGGGCAGCTTTGCTGGCCGAGTTCTGGAAGAAACATGACATGGTGCGTGCGGGATCCGTGGGAACCTGAACGGCCGCAGAGCAATGCCGACCGCGGGAACCCTGCTGTTGGCGCAGGGCAAGGAGCCGCGCGCGTGGAGCCGGAGGACGTCGGCGAGGGCCAATGATCGACTCAGACGGGGCTGTGAGGGAAACTCGGGCTCGTCCCAGGGGACGTGATGCCAGAAACAAGCTTCACGGAAGGGAACTCTCTGAGACATTTCACAACGTCGAGAGCACAAAGGGTACAAGGTCGGAAGCGAGCCAGACTCGGGAGCAGGACAAGAGCCAGGCACAGAAGAGGGGCTCACGCTACCGTACACCAGGCGACACAGGGACGAGCCCCACTCAAGCATCATTTGCTAAAGTTTTACAAAGAAGTACGACACCAGCTTTCAGAATTTCTAACATTTTAACTGACAGTGCAACCAAAATTGGTCTATTTTTCCCATTTCCCCATGCGTTTATAGGAAACTATAGGAAAGTTTCTAATGTCTTGACAAACATGTTTTAAAAGTTCCAGAACATTTGTGACTTCCCCCGGATCACACAGACCTGCGTGGCTTCGGCTTGCATGGTCAGTAGCGTTTACAGTCCATGCTATGGTACAACGCGAGGACCGCCTGGACAGACACGGCATGAGCGCCACGATACCATGTTCACTGAGAACATACCCACGTGTAGGACAGCGTGCTACTTTCTCCTCAGCAAAGCATGAAATTAGTTATGTATGTACATTTCCATATTATGTAAGCATCTCGTGACCTATGTTTATGTCCATGCGTGTGCTCGTACTGAAAAACAAAACAGTAAAACAGTAAACCAAAACTGCGACCATTCCTTCTGGGCAGAGGAAAAGAACACAGGGAAACAGGCACAGAATGTGTACTTCTCTGAATATGTCTGATTTTTGGTTTGGCCTTGGAACCATGCATGTTTTTACACACTTATAAAACAACACTTAAAAAAAACTTTATGAGCCCAAGTCACGAAGGAAGAGAACATTTCTGAACTCTTGCTCTAAGACAAGTATTACTCTAACATCAAAAGCAGACAAAGGAGTCACAAAACTGCAATCAGTGCTTTTTATGAATACGAACAGAGCCAAAATCATCAACAAAATCCGGGCAAACAGAATCCAGGAACATAGAAAAACGACTATGCACCTGGGCCACACGGGACGTATTCCAGGAATGCAAGGTTGGTTTAATGCTGGGACGAGCGGCTCGCAGGATACACTGTATCCGTAGAAGGAACCACCAAAGCCGACCGTGCAGATGCAGAAAAAGCTGGGACCAATCCAACATCCTTTCCAAGTAAACACTCAGCACACAAGCAGTGCCAAGAGACGTCCTCAGCCTGACAAAGCTGCTGTGAAAACCTCACAGCTCCATCACGTTTCGTGGTGGAGGAGCGGACACCTTCCCCGGAAGAGTGGCAGTGACACAGGATACCCCACGCTCCCACTTCTCTGCAGCGCCGCGCGGGAGGTCTCCCACAGCAGGCCGGCATGGGGCCGAAACAGCAGACACACACACCGGGAAGGAAGAAGCCCACCGTTCCTGCTTGCCGGTTCCTACTCTATGGAACGTTAACGGATCCACCAAGCGACGTTACAACACATACGTGAGTTCATGAGGACACGGGACACGAGAGGAACACATAATAGTCAACTGCATTTTTACACACTTGCAACAAACAACCTGAACATCAAGTTTAGGAAACCATCCCACCGGTAAACCACCCAAAAGAATAAAAAGCTCTGAACACATTCAACAAAAGGCGTGCAAAGCACACTTAGAACCACAGAGCGCTTCTGAAAGGAAAAGTGTAATCACAAGGAGAGAAGCGTCTGGACGTGGATCAGAAGACAGAACATGAAGGCGGCAGCGGTCTGCGAACTCATGTACAGACCAACATGACCCTTATCAGGGGAGCTGCTGGCCTCTCTGTAGAAACCAACGAGCTGACCCTAGAAATCACACGGCGTGGCAAGGAGCCCCAGGGAGCCCCGGCCGTCCTGAACAAGAACAAAGTCGGAGGAGCTACACTTCCCTGTCTGAAAACTTAGTACCAAGCAACAGTGACGAGGACGGTATTGTCGTGGCCGAAAAACGGAGATACGGGTCTATGCGGCAGAGAGAGAACCCAGCGATAAACCCTCACTTCCCGATCTGCTCATTTCCCACGAGGGAGACCAGTCCACGTGGAAAGACAAACCCTCTGCAGACATGGGGCCGGGACGCCTTGATCTGCACACGGAGAACACCAAGTTGTGCCCCAACGTCGCTCCTGACAAACGCCAACTTGAAACAAACCCAAGACATACGCCTAAGAGGTGGCACTAGACAACCCGCAGGAAAAGAACGACTAAATCTTCGTGACCTTAGATTTGGTGCGGATTTCTCCAACAGGACCCCAAAAGCACAAGAAACAAATGTAAAAGTAGGTAAAATGAAGCATGTCACAATGAAAACCTAAATGCCACCCAAGCGTGTACAATGACCCAACCACTGGGAGGAAACGGGTGCACCATGGATCTAGTCACAGACTTGTGTCGACGACACACAAACCACACTTAGAATTCAGCAACGGCACGACAACCTACTCAGAAAGGGGCAAAGGATGGGAACAGACGCTTGTGCAGAGATGTACACACGGCCAACAAGCTCGTGAAGACACACGCACAATCGTCAGTCGGCAAGAAAACCACACATCGATCCCAGAAGGAGACACCAGTGCCCACGCACCGGCGTCAGCATCTCTCATCCCAGAAGGGGACACAGCGCAACCTCTTTCACTGCCGGTGGGCACGGAAACGGGGCGGCTGTTTGCAGACACGCAAGTGGTCCCACAAGCAGCTGCACCGCACTTCCGCATGACCCTGCATGAGCACTGCCGGCTGCGCACCCAAGAGAAAGGTCACGTGTGCACAAGACACCTCTGGGTGCATGTTTGCAGCAGCCGACACCACAGAAACATCCACGAACAGTCGACGGGGAAAACAGCGCACGTCAGAGCAAAGGAAGACGCGCACACGCCTGCCCACATGCAGCGCACTCGGAAAACGTGCTCCACGCAGGGAGCCCCACTCGGGAAACTGTGTGTACGCGATGCCCAAAACGGGCAGATGCACGGACACGGGAAGCAGGAGGGAGGGAGGCAGGCGACCGTCTCGGAGGGAAGCCTGTGTCCTAAAGCAAAGCATGGGGACGACTGCACAGCTCTGTGAGGACGCGAACACCCCTGAGCGCTGTGCTTTAACAGGCTGGCTCGCGTGGTGCGTGAACTCTGTCTCAGCGACCGCGAGACAGACAGAAAGGCCAACCCCAAACACGGGAAGCAAAAGGTCCACGAAGCTATTTAGCAGCTGGAGGAGAAGGTTCCCGCGCGGCGCACGCACCAGGGTCCCCGGCGGCTAAACGGGAGGACGGTCCCGCGCGGCGCACGCACCAGGCTACCCAGCGGCCAGAGAGGACGTCGTTCCCGCACCGCATGTGCACAGGCTACCCAGCGGCCATAGAGAACGTTCTCACGCTGCACACAACACACGGAGCGGTGGCTTCCAGATCTCCGAGACAAACCCCACGAGACAAGGGCACAGGACAGGGACAGGGAAAGAGAAAGCAGGAGACACGCTGGCCACACAGGACATGAACAGGGGACACGCACAGCCCCTGGGGAACACTGTACGCTGAGCTGACAACCACCTTCTCCTGCAGCGTGACCACCACGGGCCCCACGGGCAGGCCAAGTCACAACCCAGGACGCGCCCAGGTGCAGCTGGTGGCCACTCGGAGAGGAGGATGGGCTGGGCCACCAGGAACCCTCGCGTGCCGCCACGAGCTCCAGCCGCTGGGCTGCCACTGAGCCAACCTGGGCTCCGTGATTGGGGAGGGTGAGGCGTCCCCCGTTCCTGCAAGCGCAGTGCGGTGGCCGTGGGCAGCGAGAGGCGGGTCCAGAACACAGCACTCGTGGGGGGACGCAAGAGTGACTGGGGAGGACGCCCCTGGCAGGACGGCACAGAGAAACTGCACGGGCCACGTCCCACGAGCACGCATCAACACGGACACTCCAGGGACGCATCAACACGGACACTCTGGGGACACGCTGTCCGGGCGAGACCGCAGCGCGACACAGCATGGCGGCTGAGCTGAGAGTCACACGCCGCACAGAGCACACACGGACTGGGCTGCGTGTTCACGTGCTCCAGAGAAACGGCTCCTCGCCCGGGACAGGCACGGGGCCACGTGGGTGCACGGGAAGGCCTGGGTTCAGCCTCTGGGGACACTCCCTGGAAGACGCAGGCATTAACACTCGCTGACCCGGACCATGACCCGGGACGTGCGTCCTTTAGGATGGAGGACCAACGTTCCCACAGAACCCTACTGGTGCTTCAGAATGGAAGCAAGTAGCAACCAGAGCAGCCAAGCTGCACACACGTGGGGGCCCACCTTGGCCACTCGGCCCATGTCCTCCATCGTGGCTCTCTCGTGCGGAAACTGCGCGAAGGTCCGTTCGATCTTGGTGATGATGGCATCGATGTTCACCGTGTCCTTGGGACGGCCTCTGGGAAAGTAGAACGTGGGAATGTTTTGGCTCGTGGCGGGTGGCAGGGGCTCCTCCTTCTTCGTCTGAACCTACGACGGAAAACAGACGGCACCGGCATGAGAACCTGTGAGCCTCCACGTCTTCGCACTCACGCATAGTTAGCAGGGGTGGAAAGTAATCGCGCCGAGCAGCACATCGGACCCGAATTTGGACACACGACTGCCGACGATGCTCGCAGCAGGTCACACAACCCTCTAGTGGGCGCCCCATCCACCGTGGGCCCCATGCCGCACAGCCTCCTCCAGTCCTGCCTTGGGTGTGGCCCCTCAGGACAGGGACTGGGGACGCCCAGACTGACGGACGGGCTGGCACACGTGCTTGTGGAGAACCTGCCGGGAGTCCTCCTGGGGGTCAGGACCAGACAGATGGCCACTAACGGGCATGTGAGTGCATGCAGGAGCGGCTGAGCTCACGTGTGCAGCGTACACAGGGAGTCACCTGTTTCCACGGTACCCGACACGGAGCGGGACACACCCACCACGCCAACCCGCGGGCGCCTCGCAGAGAGAACCTGGCCCACAGCCATGTCCTCGCCACAGAGGACAGCACGCAAGCCACAGCTTACGGTTCCCCTGCTTCCCGGTCGTGGCCCAGCATACAGTCCGGTCCCCGTGCTACCCGGTTGCAGTCCATGACATTCCACGTGCTCCCCAGTCATGGCCCAGGATACAGTCCGGTCACCGTGCTCCCCGGTCGCAGTCCACAACGGTCACTGTGCTCCCCAGTCATGACCCAGCACACAGTCCACTCCTCGTGCTCCCCAGTCGCAGTCCATGACAGTCCTCATGCTCCCCAGTCATGACCCAGCATATAGCCCAGACCCCATGCTCCCCAGTCGCAGTCCATGACAGTCCTCATGCTCCCCAGTCATGGTTCAGCACACAGTCCGGTCCCCGTGCTCGCAGGTCATAGTCCACGACAGTCCCTGTGCTCCCAGGTCACAGCCCAGCACACAGTCCCTGTGCTTCCCGGTTACACCTCAGAGACAGTCTTCTGTTACCCTCAGTCACACACCAGGGTCTGTCCCCGCTGTCCTCGGTCCCACGTCAGGACGGACCTGGATCCCCTCAGTCACACATCAGGGACCGTCCTGTGTCTTCTTCAATCACACGTCAGGTCCGTCATCAGCTCATTCCCTGCACTCCTCAGGGCTCAGAGCCGCCCCCCCAACGAATGCACGTCTTCACGAGACGCGTCCTCTGTTCAGACACCGTGGGAGCCGGCAGAGTCAGACACGGCAGTGTCCAGCTTCCACGGCCGTCGACCTCCGTACGGAGAGCTAGTGGATGCAGCCCCGCACGGAGAGATGCTAACCAGGGGGAGCTCAGGGCAGCGCGGTGGGGGAGGGGAGGAGGGAAGGGGACAGAGGAAGGGGGGAGGGGAGGA
>NW_022631062.1:11505792-11514227 GCF_010015895.1 Lontra canadensis | reverse complement strand
GACAGAGGAAGGGGGGAGGGGAGGAGGGAAGGGGACAGAGGGGGGGGGAAGGATAGAGGAACAGGAGTGGGAAGGGGCGACAGGGGAAGGAGGGAACAGGGTGGGAAGGGGCGACAAACTGAGGCTCAATGGACCAGGGAGCCTGGGGGCCACAGGTTTCCGTCTCTGCTGTGCAAACGCATCTCCTGCGCGGCACCCGTCTCCCCATCGGCGGGAAGCCCTCGACCGCCGTGGCTACCCTCCCCTTCCAAGACCCTGGCGTGGGAGGAGGGTTCCTGCTCAGAAGGCTGGAGAACCACGGCACCCGGGCGGGGGGCAGGTATGATGGGCTCCGGTACACACGCGTCACTGCCTGCCTCAGGGCCTTTGCACGCACGATCCCGGACACCACCACAGTCCCTCACGCACTTCACCAAAGACCCCACTCGGATCCCGCCGGCCACAAAATCCACCCACCCCCCTCCCGTCGCTCCTCCTCGGAGGGGTCACAGGAGGTCAAGAGGTCACCCTGAGCAGAGAACACCCCTCCCCCATCCGTTCCCCCACGCCGCACACACAGCACCAACAGTCCCAGCAGAACCCTGCGCACCTGCCCTTCCTGCATCCGACCCGCGGCCTCTGCAGCAGTGTCCGCGCGGCTCCCCAGGCTCCGGTGTGTCGGTGCCCCCAACAGGAGGGGGCGAGGCTGCCCCCAGGTCTGCACGGAGCAGGCCCCCAGCCGTAGGGCTGCCGGAGCGCACGTCTCAGCGGCTCTCCCACAGGTAGCACGCCCTTCCCTTTGTGTCGGGCAGCTGCCACCCTCGAGAACACCGGCCACACGACGCGGCGTTGGCCGTGTCACCCTGAGTCCTTCCGGACCCGGAGCCTGCCTGTCTCCTGGGAGGGCGGGACCTGAGAGCCGAGCCGCTCAGCGAGCGGGGTCTGCCCCCGCCACAGCGCGAGCCGGACGACACCGCGGCGTAGGAACCTCAGGCCTCTAGCCCGGCCGCTGAGATTCTGGGTGAGCTTTCTCTTCCTGCAGGGTCTAATCCCAGGTGCCCAGACCAGCCCTTCTGCTCAGAGTCCCTCCAAGCCCCGCACAGAGTACCCGACAAACATTTCAGAGCACCCATGCCCCGCCCCACCAGGAAAGGAAGGCACCCTCGGGCCACAGACACCCCGAAGGGAACCCGGTGAGGCCAGTGGCGTCCGTGCGGCCAAAACGACCGCCTCTTCGCGGCCCTGCCGAGGAGCTCAGGGGTCTGGACACGAAATCCAGCATCCTGGAACGGGGCTGCCCCCCGAGCGCAGGTCCCGGAGAGCCGCCCCTCCCATGAGAAGGATGAGCCAGAAATAAATGCCCACCGACCCCTGACCGCGAGGAATGAAAACGATGGGCTTCACACGTCCTGCTGCATCCAGGAGCGGGGCACGGGGGCCACGGGGCAGATCGTGCCCCGAGAACTCCGGGCCACGGCAGACTCTCACTCGGCGCACACACCACGTTCACAGCATCCGGAGCGGGCAAGCTGCAGGGGCTCCGTCCGGCTCTGGATCTGACCCTTTTCTGCAAGGCGCCGTGTCCTCCCATCGCGTGAGGACGCAAACTGGCTCTGTTCCCTGTTCAAGGGGGCGGCAAGGCAGGGACTCGCTCTCTGGGTTCTGTCCCGGGCTCCCCACAGCTGACAACGCCCCAGAGAGCCGCAGGACAGGAGCTGGAACGACCCTCGGCCGAGGCTGACCGCCACGCCCCCACCGCTGATGATTTACGGAGTGACACCCATCGTTCACCCGACGGTCACGAGCATCGGACGCTACCCTGGACGGCTGCGGGAGCTCGGACCCTACACCCCTAACCGCGAGCGAGGACGAGACTGTTTTCTGCCTTCTGAGCCTCCCACACACGGTGTGCCCTTCTCCCACAGCCGTGCTGCTCAGGAAACTCTGCTGTCACTTTCCCTGGCTTGCGGCTGACTTCTGTGAGAAGCCGAGGTCCCTGCTGGCTGGTCCCGTGGGACCCTCCCCTGGGGGCTTGCACTTAGCCGGCCTGCATCAGTCTGGATAACCCCAAAGCCCTCTAGCCAAAACCGTACTGGTGCACCAGACTGGTGCGGCCTGAAAGGAGGAAGACCTGCCCCGGGAAACCATCGTCATCTCAGGACCCATAAAACTGCCCGAAGTCCCACGGAAAAGGAGCAACTCCCCGTCCAAACTCACACGTCCACACGCAAACAAGGCGCCAGGAGGGACAGAGCAGGACAGAACCCACCAGCTTCAGATGCCGACGTGACCAGACCCAGGACCCACGCGCTTCCCCTGGCTCCGATCACAGAAGCAGGAAGCTTGAAGATGGACGGCTGAGTCCACGGAACACAGACCCCAGTCACACGGCAAGAGGAGATGTACAGACAACGCACGTGGGGGATGGCGGGGTGGACGGAGCACAGCTGAGGACAGGTGCGGGGAAGTGGGGGGGACAAAAGGCAGAGGTCAGAAGGCCACCCAGGGGGCGGGGGGCGTGGGGGGTGTGCGGAGGCGCACCCTGAATCCTGGGTTCCCGGTGCTCCCCACACAGCACCGGTAAAGGGAATCCCGCACAGACACAGGGGAATGGAACCGCCGGACACCAGACACCACCAGCACATCCTCCAAAACAGCCGGGATGAAACACAGCCCAGTGGGGTCCTCTTCAGCGCAGCAAGGAATCAGACAGCGGGCACGCTGTGGAGAGGCGACACCGCACCAGCCAGGGTGGCCCCGGGGCAGGGCCGTGCGATCTGCGGCTCTGCCCGCGGGGAGGTCGGCGGCCGGGAGGTGGTCCCTGCGACCAGAACAAACGCAAAACACACTGAGAAGTGAGCTGTCAGCAGACCCCGGTTCGCGGACTCGCAGGGTCTCGATCCCTCAAACCCCCGCACACGGGTTGGCGGACTCGCGGCGTCTCCGTCCGCGCACATGAGTTGGCCGACTCGCGGGGCCTCCATCAGCACACACGGGTTTGCGGACACGTGGGGTGTCCATCCACACGCATGGGTTTGCAGACACGCGGTGTCTCCGTCCAAGCGCACAGGTTCCCAGACACGCAGTGTCCGTCCGCATGTACGAGTTCGCGGACACATAGAGTCTCTGTCCACGTGCACAGGTTCGCAGACATGCGGGGTCTCCGTACGCACACATGGGTTTGCAGACACGTGAAGTGTCTGTCCGCGTCCACAGGTTCGTGGACACGCAGAGTCTCCGTCCATGTGCACAGGTTCTCGGACACGCAGTCTCTGCACACACAGGTTCACGGAGATGCAGGGGACGTGGTGCTGCAGCAAAGCTCACCCACGTGCAAGTTCTGAGTGAGCAGGAAGAAAGCACCACAAGGGCAGTGGTGTGTTGGGGTGAGGGCGTGGGGTACAAGGACCACGACCGCTTAAACCAGAAACAAGCATGTAGCTTGGCGTCTTTTCAAAAGCGCTGTGCGCAGCAGAGCATGAAGACGGGACAAACCGCGGCGTCTCCGGGAGTTCGACGGTAAAGACTGTGACAGACAAAGGTGAGCAGGTGACAGGTCCAGTGTGTGTCGGGAAGGGTACACGGCAAGAGTGCGAGAGCAGGAGACACACAACCTAACTCAGCCCACAGATACTCCTACGGTGCACGTGGGTTAAATGCTCCGGTCACAGAGCAGACACCCACGGGAAAAAGACCGTATGTCTTTGTAAGACACGCATGTAACACATACAAGCACACACTGAGAAGTTTTTAAACTGTGGACATGCGGGCCCACAGTGGCCCTCAGCAGGGTCGTGTGTGGCTGCAGGGCGGTCCACACGGCCCAGTGATGACCTGCAGATCCGCACCATGCTGCAGGCGCGACACCGAAGCCCCAGGAGCTGGACGGCCCATGGAGCCCCGGTACCCACGACCTGGGCTGGGCTGACGTGTGCACGGAGCCTCGGCACCCAGACCTGGGCCAGAGCCTGCAGGCTTAGCCCCCAGGGCAGAAACGCTGCTGGGGACAGACTGATGTGCCGCAAGGAAGGAGGCTGAGCTTCCCCTCCCCGGGCACGGATGACAAGTGTACGGCACAATGAGACACGAAACAGCCTGGTGTGGACACGGAAGATTTACGGGTTTAATCTCCCGGACATAAATAGCCCGTGGCCCGAGCACAGCTGCAGGACGCGCATTCTTGTCCGGCACACGGGGCGCCGTTGGGAGCCGGCCACCTCCCGGTCGACAGAGCAGGCCTCAGCAGATTCCGCAGCAAACGCAGGGGCCGTTCCCTGACCTCCAGGAGATGCGGCCCGATATCCGTTACAAACGCGAAAGCAACAAAGACACGTGCGAGTGTGCGAGAACTCCACAGTGGGGCTCGGGACTCAGAGTCGAGGCCTGGGCACCCGGCTTCCTGGGCACCGCGCCTTCAGTCCTCCTGGACGCGCGGTGAGTGCAAGCCTCGGGCGGCATGCAGCCCAGAGCTCCCTGATAAAGATGACACCTCCCCACGGAGAGCTATTTCTGGAGAGAGCAGTGACTCCTCATAAGGCCACAAAGCAAGAGGACGCCGCCGGCTGCCCAGCACACGCACAGCGGGGCCGTCCTGTCCACGTGGGGCTGGACACAAGGTCCCGCCGAAGCCACTGCTGCCTCCCGGGGTGGGTGCCCGCAGAAGCAATCCAGGCTGCGTTTCTGCTGCCATTCCTGCTCTGAGCACTGGGCTCGGTGGTCACAGGTCACAGTCACAGGTCCCAGCCCTCAGCTGGGACGTCGAAAGTGACCCTCGCCCAGAGCACCGGCCCAAGACGCACAGTAAAAGCCAGGAGTCGGGACAAAAGCAGGCCAGGAAGAGGCACCCCGGGCACGGGCGGCTCAGCTCACAGGACCCCAGGGCTGGCCATGACCTGAGACACAGATGCCTGCTGCTACCCGGGACAGGACTGGGGAGCCCGGTGGGGAATTCCCAGGGAGCCTGCACGCACTTATGGCCAGGAGAGGAGGGCCCTGCAGGCCACGAGACTGAGTTTGCACGCACTGAGACGCCGTGGCCAGGAGAGGAGGGCCCTGCAGGCCGCGAACTCTCTGCTTCCGTGGACCACTTCCCGCCACACGGCAGAGGCTCAGTACTGAGACCTGCAGAGGACATACTGGACACACACAGGAGTCCCGGGATCAGAGGTTAACACAGAGGAGTCAAAATGACGAAATGACCACTGCCTAGGTCCACCTCCACGCAGGCTCGTGCAGACGCCCTTTCCACATCAGAAGGGTCTGGGTGTCCGCGTGTCAGGTGCGCATGGGGGCCGGACAGCAAACTCAGAGGACACGGAGCCAGGCGGCGCTGGCCAGGCAGTGCGTTAGGACGAGGCCTGTGTCCAATGCCCACCAGCTCCCAGGACATCCGTTCAGCTCCGCGCCCACAGGCAGAATGGGCACGGACGGTCTGGTCTCCACAAAGCCTAGAAGACAGGGCTGGAAACGTGGAGGGCGTCGTGCCACCACTCCATGCTGGCCAGGAAGTACCATGAACAGGGACACCGCGTCCACAGCCTCACAGACATGGGGTAGGGGTCACATCAACCTCCTGGGACCCTGAGAGTGTGCGTCGAGGGTGCGACCCCTCCCTGGCCCCGTGACCGCCTTCAGACTAAGGCCCTGCTCAGTGTCCGGCACGGCCTGAGCCACAGGCCACGCTGTCTCCAGAAGAGGTCAGCTCATGGCCCAGGAGAGTCACCAGGAGATGGCGTCACTGCAGTCCACACATGACCGTTCTGAGGGCCTGTCCGTCCACGCAGAGGACCCCCCAGGGAGGCTGGACAGGATGGGCAGAACAGGACCAGGGCAGTGACACAGCACAGGACGGGGGGGCCCGGGGCACCCTCGAGTGTACACGCTGGAGTGAGGGGAGAGAGCTTCACCACCAGGGGAAAGGGGGAGGCTGGGGTCCCCGCTGAGACAGGGGCAGGCAGCAGAGCAGCCATGCTGGGCCGGGGGGGTCCCTGACTCAGGGACAACGCAGCCAAGCTGCCGGGAGTCCCTGTGCCACTCGGCATGTGTGCAAGGCCCTGGAGCCCCTGGGAGGGCAGGCAGGAGTGTCCATGCGGTGAGCAGCACAGTGAGCCCATGGCCGGCAGACCCACAGCCACAGTCCAGACACTCCTCTGACCCCGAGTGCAGGGGACACGCGCAGCTAGCCAGATAGCCACGTGCAAGGCACATTCTACACCATCTGCCCCTCCAACCCCCAACTGTCTCCACCCCATCCCTCCCCAACCTCATTTCCCCATCCCCCTCCCCCATCCTCTACCTCATTTCCCCATCCCCTCCCCCATCCCCGTATGCCCATGTTGCTCTGAATCTCATTTCCCAACCCTCCACCTCCCCACACCCTCATTCCCCATCTCTTCCCCAATATCATGTCCTCGTCTCGTCCTCCACCCCCACGGCCCCATCTCTCCTTGAATGTCATTTCCCCCTTCCCCATCCTATACCTGCTCATGTGTCCCTTAATCTCACTCCCTCCCACCCCCACCCCCACAGGTGCCCAGGCCCCATCTCTCCCCAGTCTCGTTTTCCCTTCCTGCATCCTCCACCTCCTTCCCACACCCCCATCCCCCACCCTTCCCCAACCCCATTTCCTCCACCCCTCCCCCAGCCTCCCATCCCCTCCAATCACCGTACAGGACACCCCCATCTTCCTCCTAGTCATCAGGGTCCCCACCACGCTCATGGCCCCAGGCCACCACCGACATGTGCTGACCTGCCCAGGGCCCTGTCCAGATCCACACTTAGATGTCCTGGGCTGAATAAGGCGGAAATACGCCCCCCCAGGCAACGCTCCCCTACAAGAAGCCCCGTGTGATCCACCCCCCCACCTTAGAGAACACTCCCGCAACCCCAGACACACACGCACGCCCGCAGAACACCGCTGAAGCACATCTCCTGTAACATGAAACACTTTCCCTGCTGAAGGAATTCATAGAATTTCTCTCGCCAACAGCGGTGCTGGTGAAACGGGGGTCGTCCTAAAACAATCAGACTCTCAGAACCGGTTCTGCCAGGAGCCAGGCCCCCTGAGGGCAAGTCACCATGATTTTCGGAGCATCTGCCAATCCGGCAAACGCCCTAGGGAACCACCTCAGAGAAACCACCAAGCATCCAGCTTCCTGCTGGGTGAGAGGACATCAGCCCGTGGCTGATTCCACTTTCACCGTCTCAGAGACCCCAAACACATGTTCCTCAGAAACAAGGAACAAACGTTCAGCACAAACCGCCTGAACACAGAATTTCCAAACCTGGAAGACGCAGCCAGATACACATTCAGAAGCTGTGTGAATGCTAACATGGGATCCGAAAGAAACTCCAGGTACAGAATCGGCAAGAGCAGGTCTTTTTCTCACCCTCAAAACAGCCCTGTTTGATTCTGTGTGATTTTTTTGTCCTTACGCTGTACCAGGGCGCTAACTCCTCACGAGCAGGGACCACACAAGTGTTTCATGTGGCAAATGTCAGTGACCCAGATGCAAGCATGTAGGGGGCCAGCCAGTGAGTGCAGGTCCGGCCTCCGGCCTGCGGCCCTGGCCCCCGCGTCCAGCACCTCCATCCACTCCCCCGTCCTGTCTCCCCCATCCCCATCCAGTCCCCTGTCCTGTCTCCCCTGTCCCCATCCACTCCCCCGTCCTGTCTCCCCCATCCCCATCCAGTCCCCGGTCCTGTCTCCCCCGTCTGCATCACTCCCGCATCCTGTCCCCCGTCCTGTCTCCCCTGCCCCCATCCTGTCCCCAGTCCTGTCTACCCCGGCACCGGGCCACCAGGCACCCAGGCACTACACGGCGGCAGGCAGAGGGTGAGAGGTCGTACGGAAACCTCAAGTTACAGAATGACTGGGGAGCTCACGGGAGTCTCAAGCGTTTTCAATTACGTGTTCCCCTTAAACCACCTGACAAGATACACAGAGACATAAAGCCAGGTTTGACGTCCCCGGCTCATGCGAATCACAAAGTTCACACACAAGCCAATCTATTACCAAAAGCCACCCAGGCGTCCCCGGTCGCGGCTGCGGTCTGCGCGCCCCCCCACACGGCACGTCTCAGACTGCGGCCGCAAGGGCAGGGAACCCGGCCCCGTCCACGGGTGTGAGGAAAGCTTCCCGCTCCGCACGAGGGTACAAGCCGCCAGTGTTTGTGACTAAGGCTGAACCACCAGCCAATGCTAAACCCTGTCTGCGCCGCGCTGGAGACAGCCGCCGCATCGCCGGCCCCCACACTCCAGCTTCCTGACTGCGTGCGGTTCTGCCGCGGGAACCCCAGGAAGGGAAGCTGGGGCTTCCTTCTACGAAAGGCTTTCCCTAACACTCCACACGGGACACCTGGCTCTCCAGAGCCACGACACAGCTGTTCCGGGGGGCACACGGGGGGGACCCTGGGAGTACCAGCAGCCCCCAGTGTGTTCCAGGAGGGATGCACATG
>NW_022631062.1:11454048-11505782 GCF_010015895.1 Lontra canadensis | reverse complement strand
GGGGGCCCGGGAGTACCAGCAGCCCCCCATCCATTCAGGGGGTGACGTGTACGGGGGACCCCAGAAGTACCAGGAGACCCCAGTCTGTTCCAGGAGGAACGTCCATAGGGGGGGACCCTGGGAGTACCAGCAGCCTCCCATCCATTCTGGGGGGGTGACACACACAGGGGGACCCCGGGAGTACCAGCAGCCCTCCATCCGTTCAGGAAGCTGATACACATGGTGGGGGGGACCCCGGGAGTACCAGCAGCCCCCCATCCATTTGGGGGTAGGGATGTGCATGGGGGGACCCTGGAAATACCAGCAGCCCCCCATCCATTCTGGGGGGGTGACATGCATGGGGGGACCCCGGGAGTTCCAGCTGCCCCCCTTCCATTAGGGAGGTGACGCGCATGGGGGGGGGACCTGGGAGTACCAGCAGCCCCCTCCTCAGTCCAGGCCTCAGCAGGGAGCTCAGGTGAGCAACACACAAGACGCACACAGCACACCTGGCCCACCTGGACCTGCTGGAAGGCCTTGAGCCTCTTCTTAAAGCGGGACGGCAGCACAAAGTCACAGCCGCGGGCCAGGGAGGCCAGCTCCTGCCTCAGGTCAGGGTCCTGGCGCAGGGACAAGTCCCGGAGCCGCATGTCGGCTCGCATGGGCCGCTGGGGGCCAGGCCAGGCACTGCGCTCGCGCTCTCGCTCTGACTCTCGGGGCTGGGCTGAGCCGGGGCCGGCAGGCTCGGGGTGGCGGCTGTGCCCGGCAGGACAGTCTGGGTGGCCGGGCTCAGCGCGCTCCATGCGTGGCCGGCCAGGCGCTCTGGGGGCCGGCCCTGGGCCGCTTGCATTCCACAGGCTGAGGAGGGCACATGGCTGCAGGGTGGGGGAGGCGGCCGCTCCTCCCTGCCGGCCCCTGGCTGTGAGGAGGGAGCCGCTCCGGCCGGAGCTGTTCTGGCTGAGCTGCCGGTGGGAGTCCCGGACACAGCTCCCCGCTCAGTGACCCCGTCTTGTGGCTCAGTCCGGAGGGACAAGCGCGTAAACAGGAGACATTTGGGGACAGCGCCTCTAGTTCCGCCGGTGGGGGACAGAGCCGTGCTCCAGAGAACTGAAGTGATCTGAGCAACTGCCTGCTAGTTAGTCAGCAGAGGCGGGGAGGGACGAGAGGAGGCGCTCTGCACAGAAGGGTCTGTCCAGGACACAAGAGAACCTGTCACGGAGCTCTCGCCAGATCCCTGCTGGTCCCCACGAGCCCAGATGCGGCCAAAGCAGCTGCTTCCTCCCTGAATCCGTGCCAAAAACAAAGGGGTCTGCGAGCACCGGCCGCCCTCCCGGCACTGAAGACGAGACACAATACAGCACACACAGTCCTCGAATGCTTTCTGGTCACAAGGGCGGGTGGGGCGGTATTCGGGGTTTCGGAGTTTGCCTGCCATTCTGCACAAGGTAGAGAACACGGCATATAACTTAGATCCGGCAACTGAGCTTACACAGAATGTAAGCAACAAGGTAAAATGTCACTGGTCAGGTGTGTGAGATACAGCGTAACGTCAGCTGTGTAGGGGGCAGAGTAACTAACCACAGAAAGTAACAACACAGGATACGACGTACAGAACGCAGGATGTCACAGAAGACAGGTAAGGAAGGCCAAGGAGCAGAGCACCAGGCTCTGCAGATGGCGTACGTAAGTGCCCTGTGGGTAACGCGGACTGGACTGTAGTGACCGGTCCTGCAGAGCACACGGGGTGGCTCCAAGCAGTGGGTTCCGGGATTGAATGAGGATGAGCTAACCCTCCCAGGCGCCTCCCCCTCCCTTCCCACCGCAAAGGAAAGACATCCTGAGCAAGCAGAGCCCACCTGTGCCCACGTTGGGTGTGGCTGGCACAAAGCCAAGGCACAAAAGTCCTGCTTGTGAGCCCAAGATGCTTTCAAGACGCTTATCCCAGAAGCGACAGACATTAGCATACACAGCAGCAAAGCAGAGCAGAACCTCATTGGCCAGACATCACCCCAACGTGAACCCAGCACTCGCACGACTCAGACAGGGCCATGAAGACAGTGGGCAAAAAGGGATCCATCCCCATCCACCACCCCAAGAAAAGACTTGGAGATGCGCCCGTCATCGGAGCGTGACGTTTTGTTCTCGGTAGTAAGGGCACCAGAACAGCCGAGCAGGGACACATGCACAGCCCAGAGAGCGGATGCCCACACAGCCCCGAGGGAAGACGTCCGCACAGCCCACAGCGGGCACAGCCATAGAGCCTGCAGCGGGCACAACCGCACAGCCCGCAGCGAGCGCACCTGCACAGCCTGGAGCATCACATCCTCGTGATGTAGCCCTGAGTACCCCTACCTCCTCATGACGGAGCCCCTGTACACCCCTACATCTTCATGGAGCCCCCCCGCACCCTACCTCTTGTGAAACATCTACCTTCAAAGCACATGCACACAGATTATATATAAAGACTTTTTACAACTCAATAATAAAAAGATAACCTAACTGCAAAAGCAGGGAAAACATTTGAAGACACGCATCACGGGGGCCAAAGACAAGCTGGGGGAAAAAAAAAAAAAGCCTCTGTTTGACCAGAAGTGCCCTCAGCATTTTACGAACATCAGACTTCACAGCCAGACCTGTATTTCCCGGTGCTTACGTAGGTGAGAGCATCCCATGACCTACGGCACTGGCAGAGCTGCGTGAAGTCCCCAGGGTTAACACGCAGCTCCTCTGGCAGCGCGGAGCACAAGGTGCTCCGACACACGGTGGCCACTGAGAGATCACTGGTGTTGTTACGTTCTAATCCGCGTACACAGCAAATCGCCTTCCTCTCAGGGGCGCTGCGAGGGTCGGTCAACGTGGCAGACGGTTACAGAGGTATGGACCACTGTGAGAGGAGGAGGAGGAAGGGGACCCTGGAGAGTCTGAACCAGCCGCTGGACGAGGTTACTGGGATACTGACCACGGCGGGGGGAGGCAGGAAGGAGGCCTTTGCAATCCGTGCAGGGACAGGGCATGCCCACTAAATCTGGTTCCCTTGGAGAACTTCCTTAGAAGCACTTTTAGGGTTTTCTGTGGTTGGGATTATGGGCGACAGCGCCACGGAGGCCCTGCGGTCCAGCCTCAGCCTTCCCTCACGGAGATGAAAGGAGATGTTACATGCACCAAGGGCCTGTTGCATGTAACACGTTTGCCACAAGCTTCATGTCATGTGTGTGTGGAGATCACCCCCGGGGCAGGGCATGTAACTCGGCAACCGGACCCCTAGTGTGTGTGGAGTCCCTGTGCCTCCTCGTTCCCTTAGCTGGAAATCACACGCAGCAGGGGTGAAAAGGAGCGGCTCGCGGCAGCCCTTCCACGAATGTGGACCGCGAAAAGATGCCGGGCCCCAAGGGAAGAGAAGGGGTGGACGGAGGGGCAGACCATCGCAGGCAGAGTGCACACTGAGCGCAGAGCCCAAGGTGGGGCTGGCTGTCCCGACACCGACACGGTGACCTGAGCTGAAACCAGCAGCTGCAGGCTTCACCGACGGGGCCTCCCGGCTGCCCCACGACTGTGAGAATGGTGATCACACTCCAGCCCCACCGTGCACACCTCCAGCAGCCAACCTTCTGCGGTCAGACCTCCAGCAGGCACAACGTCCTGGGCCCGGAGCACTGCGTCCTGCCCAATCCCACAGGCACACACCGACCCGGCTCCTCAGCCGGCCTTCTGCGGTCAGACTGCTGCGGCCAGCGCACGAGAGTGGACAGCTGATGTCCACGGCAAACCTCCCTTCCTGGCCCGCCTGCCTTCTCCCCGCGAAAGTCAGTGCGTTCCCCAAGTCGCAGACTCCCTTCCTGCACAATCTCCCTCCCACTTGGGAGGGACCACCTGTCTGTGCTGTGGACCCAGAGGAACTTCATTCCGACGCGGGCACGCCATGGGCCCGCTTTCCAGAAATACGTCCTTTTCAAGGCATCCCAGTCGCCCTCGTCGAGCAGTGCTGACCTGCCAACCTCTGCCGTCCGAAGAGGTTTCACGCAAGGTCACCGGGTCACAAGGTGCAAGAATTCACCTGCACGAGGGGCTGGGCCTCAGCGCTGACACCTGTACGCCATCAAGGCGGCTGCTCACTGCGTGAGACCTCGACGGTCCCGGGGAGAACAGATGCCATCGTGGGGAGGGAAACCACCGTCCCACAGAAGTCACTGGGCCGCGCGCTGCCCCTCACAGACCCAGCAGCCTCGGTGACACGAAGATTCCGGCCATACTCCCCCGGCACGGATTCTGCGGCATTGGGAAAGGGAGTGAGCCAGAGCCCAGGGCTGGGCCGCGGGCCCTGCAGGGGCACACCAGCCGTCCCGTGGGGTTCCCTACAGGGGCTGGGCCAGGTGGTCTCCCGCGTGACCACTGGGCCTACTTCCCCCTCCCCGTGGAGGCTTGCTTTCTGGGACATGTCGTCGGGACCGCTGCAACGGGCCAGAAAACCACGGGTCAAGGAGCAGAGCCAAGCGAGCTGGCCCTCAGAGCAGCAGCCGGCTGTCTGCGCGTGGCAGCTGGTCCACGGCTGTGGGAAGCTATCAGGTAAGCGATAGCACCACAGGGGTCCTTGACGGGGCAGGAGCTGCAGCGGAAACACGCGCCACGGGACAACCACGTTCCGCCGAAGGCCAAGGCTGCCAGCGCTGGGGTTCGCCCAGGAACGCGGGACGCACCGTGCCACAGTTCCCATCACACCGAGCCAACGCCTGGTGACTCTGAAGGCGCGCAGCGTCTCGTGGTGGGTGCCAACCTCGTTTTTCCGGCACCGGCCACGTGACTGTAACTACCGCAGACGACGTAAGGAGAAAACCAGACAAGTGGGGTAAGACCTCGGCTCCTTACTTGGGCCGGGAAGGACTGCGGAGAAGCGGGCACCGAAAGCCAGAGCGCGAGCAGACTGCCGCCCAACTCCGCGATCCCGCCGGACCACCGGCCTGGCGCTCTGGCAGCGACGAAATGCTCCAGCACACACGGCCCCGTTTGGGGGGAAACCGCGCCAACGTGACTGTTTGCACGTGGGGCGCTCCCGCAGCGCCGAGCCCCGGGTCGGAACGCGGCCGAGGTTGCAACGAGACGGGGAACTTACTACTCGCGTCCCTGCGGATCGACGAGTCGCCCGCAGGGGAGGCCCGGTCCGGGGACTCGCGGCGGCTCCCAGCGGCAGCGCCGCGGACGCGGGGGCCGGGCTGGGCGCCCCCAGGCTGTCGAAGAGCGCGGGCTTGCAGGCGGGGGCTGCGGCGGCCAGCGGGGGCCCGGGGGGCCCGGGGGGCCCGGCGTCCGCAGCGCCCGCCTCGGTCCTCGCGGGCATCTGGACCCTCCGCAGGCAGTCCCGGAGCATGGCCTGCGTGCCGGCCTCGCTGAGCCAGCACAGGAACAGCTCGTCCACCTTCATCTTGAGGACCGGCTGCAGGACTTTGCCGGGCGGCATCTCCACGGCGGGGGCCCTCCGCCCCGAGGAGCCCCTCCGCCCCGCACGCCGGCCTGACGCCCGAAACCCAAGTGTGGCCCGAGTGCACGTCCGCGGAGCCGCTGAGGGCCGCCCGCGGGGTCACGGGCCCGAGGTCTCCAGGAGGCGGGGGTCCGGGGAGGAGGCAGGTCCGCAGCCCCGGGTGCTAGGGTCCCGGGAGGCGGGGTTCGCAGCCCAGATCTTCGGGAGGCTGTGGGGGGCGGAGTCGCGGGCCTGGAGGCCAGGTTTCGGGAGGTCGCGGGCCTGCGGCCTGGAGCCCCGAGTCCTGGGGTCCGGGGTAGGGGGCGCTCTAGAGCCCGGCGTCCCGGGGTCCCAGGCTCTCAGGGAGGCGGGGGTCGCAAACCTGGGGTCTGGGGTCTCTAGGAGGCGGGGATCCGGGCCTGGAGCCCGGGGTCCTGGGGTCCCGGGGAGGCTGGGTTCGCGACTCGGGCCTGGAGCCCCGGTTCCCGTGGGGTCGCGGGCCTGGAGCCCGTAGCCCGGGGTCCCGGGGTCCCCGAAGCAGGCGGCGGCCCGGCCCAGCCCGGCAAGGGGCGAGGGACGAAGGACAAGGGGCGACGGGTGACGCGCGAGGGGCGCGGACGCGGGCGGGGTCCTCACTGCGGGCGGCGCCGGCGTCCCGGCGGCTGCGCGGAGCCCACGGCCCGGCGGAGGCGGACGGGCAGCGGCGCCGCGGGGCCCGCGCCGCTCTGTGCAGCTTCAAAACGGGCGCCCCGGCCGCCTTCCCAAACACGGTCGCCGACGTCGTGCGTCACCGCGACGCGTGACGTCATCACGGCGGCCACGGGCGCCCGCTGCCGCGCACGCCTCCCCGGCTCCGGACGCCGCGGCGTGAGGGGGGCGGGGGCTTTGGTGCAACGAGGGAGGGGGCGCTTAGGGGATCGGGGAGCACGGCACGGGGTGGCGGCCACCCCCGCCCCGAGATCTTCCTGCTCTGGCTCTATGGGGTGCGCCGACCTGACGGCCGCGGTGGCGGGAGCATGCGCAGTGCATGCCGCCGAGAGCGCGCCGTTGGGCTGGCGCCGTGCGCGGAAGAGGAAAGGGGACGGGCATGCGCAGTGCGTGCCCAGCGGGAGCGAGCGAGCCGGAGGCTGGGCGGTGGATGGGTGGCGGGCATGCGCAGTGCGTGCCTGCTGGGAGGGAGCCCGAGACCGGCCCCGTATGGGTGGCGGGCGTGCGCAGCGCATGCCCGCGGAGCACGAGGACGACTGTGCGCGCGGCGGGGGTCGGGAGCGAGCGTGGGTCTAGCGGGCCGTTGTCACTTGCTCAGCGCAACTTGGGATGGGCGCGGGCCGCGTGGCCGTGGACGTCGCTGACCGAGCGGGCTCCGTGCGCGGGCCGCGTGCGCCTCGCTCCCAACCGGTCTTCGGCGGGAGCGCGCCGCGCGGGCCGTCGCGACCCCTGTGTCGTACTGGAGGGAGGGTCGTCGCCCCCCCGCCCCCTGCACTGCCCCTGGACTGGGTCCCATTGTCCGCGTCCGGCGAGCGGCGCTGGGCCACCCACGGGGCGCGCGCTCTGTGTCTGCGGCTGCGGGGCTGCGGGGTCCCAAGGGGGGTGGGGGGCTTCGGGGTCCCATGGGGGCTGGGGGGCTGCGGGGTCCCATGGGGGCTGGGGGGCTGCGGGGCGTCCATTGGGTCTTTTCTAAGACGTGTTCTCCTCCCGCCCGGGATCTGGTAACAGCAAAGTCCGCACGTGGGCTGCCCGTCCAGCGTGCGATCACGACGCCGGTGCGAGCCGGTCCACGCGGCGGAACCTCAGCCCGACTCCGCGAGAGCGCGTGTCACCTTGTGCGCGGCCCCGAGAGCGTGGTGTCACCTTGTGGGCGGCCCCGAGAGCGTGGAGTCACCTTGTGCGCGGCCCCTAGAGTGCATGGTGACTCTGTCTGCGACCCCGAGAGGGCGGTGTCACCTTGTGCGCGGCCCCGAGAGCGCGTGTCACTTATGCGCGGCCCCGAGAGCGCGCGGTGACTCTGTATGTGGCCCCGAGAGCGCGTGTCACTTTGGGTGCGTCCTGGGCGGCTCGGTGTGGGCCTCCGGACCGCGTTCCCCGCTCTGGACAGCGCCGGGACGCATGGACCCTGGACCTTGTCCCGCTGACCGCGCACCAGTGCGGGTGGGTCGGGGCCGCTTCTGCGGAGAAGGAAGCGCGCACGCGGACCGCGCTCCGGGCTGTGGCACGCAGGCATCTCGTGCGGGAACAGATGGGCCTTTCACCCGGTCTTTGCACCAGCGGCCGCTCACTGCCCCTTCCGTCCCTTCACAGCTGCGGTTTCGCCGAGGAAAGGGGGTTTTGAGCCCAAGCACAATACGGCTTTATGCGTCTCGGGGCCCATGCTGAGGCCCGAGCTGTGCGGCTGCCAAGCGGACAGACAGAAGGTCCGGCGCAGAACACAATGCACCTTCAGTGTGCGCCGGCCCCGCGAAGATCCTGTCCTGCCAGGACAAAGACGCCCTGTGCGACCCTGGGGCGCCCCGGAGCCAGCCCTGAGCCCAGCTCACCCCGAAACAGGAGCACGGTCTCGGGCTGGTGACACGAAGGGGGCTTCCCGGGGTCTGCCTGACTTCCAGTGGGGTGGCAGGAGGACCCCCCCCCCCCCCCCCCCCCCCCCCCCCGCCAGGACAGAAGGATGGGGTGGGGAGGGTGGTAGTGGACAGGAAGATTCTGGAGAACTGCGCGTGGGTTGGGGGCCAAGGAGAAGCTGAGTCGGCTTCCCTGCTGCACTCTCCTGGGAGCTTGTAGAGGAAGGCGCTGGGGCAGTTGGAGGGGAGGGGGGCCCCTTCCTTTGCCCGCCTGAGTCCAGTTTCCTCTGTGGGACGCAGCCCACCCAGACCCTCAGAGTGGATCTGCACACCCTCCACTTCAGCTCCGCCAGGGACTGGCTGATCGGAAAGGCGGGCTTTCCCCATACCACACGACAGAACAACAAAATAACCAGTCTGTCTGCAGAGCTGGAGGTGGTTGATAGCAACCCCCCATCCCACTTGGGGACGGAAGAAGTCCTGAATACGGTGCCTGTGACATCAGATCTCATGGGTCCCTGGCAGACCTGGGGCTGCAGACAGACCCTCCCTGGAAGTCAGAGTGATTGAGTTTATATCTGCCAAGGACATTCATCCAAAACAAGATGCTCTTTCTTCTTTTTAAAAATCTCCGTTTCTATCATGAGGACAAACTCCTGGGTGCCTGGGTGGTCATTTCGTGGAGTGGTAAACTCTTGATTTCCGCTCAGGTCACAACATCAGGGTCACAAGATTGAGCCCTGAGTCGGGCTGGTGCTCAGTGAGGCGTCTGCTTGAGGTTCTCCGTCTCTCTCTGCTCTTCCACTCGTGCCCTCCCTCCCGAAAATAAGTGAATCTTCAAAAACAAAGAAACAAAAAGGAACCCCAGAATACCCATAAATGTCTCTGTGTTTGGTCTCAAGGGATGTCCTTCAAAGAACCTAATCAGGAGCTTAACCACCTTCCCTGTGTCAGGTCTGCCAGGAAAGGCTGAGTCTAGATGGTATTTATGAAGTCAGTCTGTCTGTCTCTTCTCTTCCTGTTTTATTTCTTCCCTTTGCTGCTGACTGACTTGCTTTCCACTATGTGGTTTTGCCTGCTGCTCGAGGGCACATCCTTTCCTACAATTTTGAACAGGAGGAACTGGGTCTTTTCCTGCGTTCCTTGAGCGCTCTGTAGCAGTGGGGTGGCTGAGTGAACAGGGGGCATTCCACGACTGGGATGTTTCAGATGGCTTTATTGTCACGGGATTGGTTCTTTCTTGGGACGCAGTCACTCTGCTCCCCCTTCCCTCCAAGACTCAGACAGCCCACGACCCAGTGCCACTGCCTGCCCTTGATTGAAAGCAGAGTGGTTTTCCACAACACGTTTCCAGGGACAGAACCGTGGGTGAAAGACCGTGGAAGGGTTTTTTTCAGCAAAGACGGTATTATGGTTATTCCCTGGGTGCTATGTTGTCACTGGCATTGGGACAAAAGAGTAGAGAAAACATCCATAAAAGTTTCCAATCTAAGCAGTGGTGTTTAATTTTTTTTTTAATTTTTTTTCTTAAGATTCCATTTATTTGACAGAGAGAGATCACAAGTAGGCAGAGAGGCAGAGAGAAAGGAGGAAGCAGGCTCCCCACTGAGCAGAGAGCCCGATACGGGGCTCGATCCCAGGCCCCTGGGATCATGACCTGAGCTGAAGGCAGAGACTTTAACCCACTGAGCTACCCAGGTGCCCCAGCAGTGGTGTTTAAATGCTTTACGGTCCTGGTAATCAGGAAAGAAAATTTATTGTGTTAGCACCCATCTTAATAAGCTTTCAAAGAAGAATAAAAATGTTGATCAAAACAACAAAAAGCAAATGGATAGTGACCCTACGAAACTAAAGAGAATGGAAAAATTGTAAATGCTTTTAAAAAAAATCATATGTTCAGATTTGCCCTTTTCTCCAAAGGAAAGAGTTTTACAGAGTTTATGCAAGTATACTTTTTTTTTTTTTTTTCCCAGACGTCCTTGTATTTTCCTGATTCAAAATCCCAGTTTTAAGCAGTGACATGGGCTCAGGACCTCCCAGACGGGGAGGCTGTGTGTCTGCCCCGTCCTGCAAATGAGAGGTCCGCTGAACAATGTGTTTCTGTGCGGCTAGTGCTGGGATGCTTGGGAAGTTTCCCTTCTTGCTATCAACTCGCCTGGCTCCATCAGTGCTTTCTCTTTTAATTTATTTACGATGTATTTATTATGCTAGAATGCGGCATAATTAAGCTGTGGCCTACTGGGTCTTCTGAGTGTGTGCTACAAGCCCGAGGACAGAGAGAAATAAAAGATGATTCACCATCTCAAAGATTTCCTCATCTAATGGGGCGGGAGTAGGGATTTATACAATTAGATGATTCAATGCACAATTACACCGCAGAATGCGGAAGTGTGAGGAGAGAAAGAAAATTACAGAGGAGCTATGGCTGAGGGAGGGACTGTCAGCCTCACGGAGGTGGCACTCACCAGTCACCACACGAAAGTGGATGTGTTCAGGACACTTGATCCTGAAAAGCAGAACGTATGGAAGGAACACACAAGAAAAGGAGCTAGAAAGGGCGTGGGAGGGGCTTCTGAACCAGGCAAACACGTTCTGACTTCCTCGTGCACAAAAAAATTGATTCAGGAGGCTGGACAAACAGAGAATCTCCTTACCTTGTGGCGAAACAGTTGCTACAATGTGGCTTGCCGTAACCAGGCAGGTGGGAAGGGTGCGTGTTCCCCCAACCCCCCACCCCGTTGCCCTGGGAAAGGATGGGAAAACACGGCTGCAGGCTGCTTCTTTCTCTCTGAATTTCATCAACGACCACACGGAAGGTAGCAGTTTGGAAAAGCATGGGCCAGCTTGCAATCAGAGTTTTAGAGAGGATATCGACAGCCCCCAAAACTGCAGGTTTGGAAAAGGCATCGGGCTTTCACCCAATCAGAAGTGTGTGCATTACAATACTGACTTGGGGCAGGGGGAGACCTGAGGCAGTTTTTGTCCCCTTTGTGAAAACCCCTGAAAGAGTGAAGGTGCACAGACGGGCCCCCAGAAAGAGCCCTGATGCCTGTGACCGAGTTTAGGGAGAAGGGCCAGCTGGGATCGGCCAACTTCCTGACGTGGTATAGATACTCTAACTGAAGAGTTTGGGGGTGGCTGTTACACACGAGCAGCTGACTGACACAGACAATTGGAGCCGTTGAATCAAGCTGGCGATTGAAAGGATCAAACACATCTGAGGCATCTGAGGTGCTTAGCTCTGGCAGGAAAGAGGAAGATGAGTTACAGGTATGGGAACCCAGACACAGTGGCAGGCTACTGGGGCTTGATATGGTGTGTGTCAGTCATCTCACTCTTCTGTAACAAGGGACCACAAAGTCCTAGGCTTAGAAGAACACAGATGTGTTCTCCCACATTCTGGAGGGTACAAGGCCAAGGTCAGTCTTATTGGGCTGAAGTCAAGGTTCCACAGGCTGGTTCCTCCTGGACACTATGAGGGGACCTGTGCCTCGTCTTTTCCAGCTGCCAGTATCCACCTTGGGTCAGGACCCTCGCTCCACCCTCAAAGCTCATCCTTCCCACCTCTGCTTTCATGTCACATGGACTTCTCCTCGTCTATCCTCACATCTCCCTCTGACTCCCTTGTGTAAAGACCCTTGGGATGACACTGAGGTCACACAGCTATCCAAGATGATCTCCATCTCAAGACCCACTTCATTCATTAACATCTATGAAGTCCCTTTTATCATCAGTGCTCCTTTGCTAAGGCTGCTGTGACAACACAGCCCAAACTAGGTGACTTGACCAATGGACATGTATTCTCTGGATGGGAGTGTGACATCCAGGCAGAGCTGAGGCTGGAGGTCTGAGATCTAGGCAGAGCTGAGGCTGGAGGTCTGAGATCCAGGTGGTACCAAGGCCGCTTCCTCCTTTGGCCTCTGTCCTTGGCGTGTAGATGCTGTGTTCTCCCCGTGTCCTCACGCAGTCGTCCCTCTGTGTGTCTGTGTCTTCGTCTCTCCATATAAAGACTCGAGTCGTACTGCATTGGGGTCCACCCCAATGACGTCATTTTACCTTCATCACCCTTTTAAGGACTCCATCTCTGAATAGAGTCCCGTTCTGGGGTCCTGGAGATGAGGGTTTTAACATGTATTTGTGGAGGAGGGGACACAGTTCAGCCCATAACTGGGGGAAAGGATGGGTTTGACAGGGGTCTTGACATGTGACATTAGCAATCCGTATCACTGGTGAATGTTGACTGTCTAAACAGCAGCAGAAAATTCAAAAGCAGAGAGAAGGCTTTGTGTCAATTTGCTTCCTTTTAATGATTTCGGTCTCATTATTAGGATTCTCTGCTGAGACATCATTTTCCAGGTCTGCTTCAGATCTTCGAGCTTGTTTATACACCCGTTTAAAGTCTGGCAAGGGAGCCCGATGTCTGGGCACGGGGTGCGTGATTCCTCTTATGGAATGTCCAGAATACAAAAATCCATGGAAACGGGAAGGAGATTAGTGGTGTCCAGATGCCGGGGAGGGGGCTGCACAGGGCCTGCTCGTGGGGACGTGGTCTCCTTGAGAGGCAAGGAGAATGTGCTAGAACCAGATGCAGGTGGCGACTGTGCACCTTTGGGAGTACAGTTTAAAGTAGTGATTTCTAGGGGCACCTGGGTGGCTCAGTGGGTTGAGTGTCCGCCTTCAGCCCAGGTCATGATCCCAGGGTCCTGGGATCGAACTCCACGTCAGGCTCCCTGCTCAACAAGGGACTTGCTACTCCCTCTCCGCCTCCCCGTGCTTGTTCTCCCTTTTTCTGTCAAATAAACAAAATGGTTTTTTTTAAGTAGTTATTTTTATGTTATGTGAATTTCACCCCAATTTTTTTTTTTTTTTAAGGAAGCACATAGGTAGAGAAGAAAAGAGAGGAGGTCAGGAGAGAAACCTGGGTGAGGAGTGGCAAGGCGAGATGTGATGGAACCAGAAAAGGGTGTTGGAAGGAAGAGGGATAAGGCCTCCTTGAGAACGGCGTGTGGTCTGGGAGAGGGCCCTCCTCGGGCTGCACACTGTCTCCCATCGCAGTAGCAGTGCTCGAGGACTGTTCTCTGCTTCTGTGTTCTCCGCGGCTCTGCAAAGATTTCAGGTTTCTGGGCAACTCTCATGGCTGACAGCGCTCGATGGTCTGCTCATCATTCCTCTTATAATTTTTACAACCGTCTGGGTGTGTGCGTCTGATTAATCGGCCTTGTCTGAAGGATGAAGCCACCAGCTGTTTGGGGATGTGGGCAGGTGGGGGATTTGCATCAAGATCGTGTGAGTGAAAACCAGGCGGACGTGGTCAAATGCCTCTGCAAAGTGAAACCCTGTTCTTATGTAGAGAACTCTTCCCTCCGTTCTAGGTGTGGACGAGTGTTCAGTAGCTAACCCCAAAGTTATGTCCACATCCTGACCTCCAGCCCTGGGAAGGGGACCTTGATTGGAAGCAGGTTTTGCAGATGTGATGAAGGGAAAGATCTGAGATGAGCTCGTCCTGGATCAGGGTGGTCCTGAATTCAATGACAGGGGTCCTTGTAAGAGACAGAAGAGGAGACACAGACACAGAGGAGAAGCCACATGAGGATGGAAGCAGAGATGGGAGGGACGTGACCACAAGCCCAGAGATGCCTGGAGCCGCAGAAGCTGGAAGATGCAGGAAGGACCCTTCTCTGGAGACTTAGGAGGGAGCACAGCCCTGCCCCGCCTGGATCTCAGACTCCCATCTCCAGAGCTGGGGGAGGATGCATTCCTCTGGTTTTTTGTGCCTGGTTTATGGGAATTTGTTACAGATGCCCCAGGAAGTAACAGCCTGGGTACTTGTTAAAATGGGAAGATTCAACTGAAATAAGGCTGGAAATCTGCTTTCATCCAGCTAGTAGAAGCAGCCCTCGAGGAGGCTCTGAGGAACTCTGTGTGATGAGTACAGTCTGTCTGTTTTGTGTATTTTAAACATTGGGGGAAAGTCAAGGCGGGTGAATCTTTCTCCTGAAGAAAGCCAAGGTGCCTGGTATCTAGTCTCAGGAGACACCATGTTTTTTTACAGTAGTGGTGGTAGATCTATGGTCTGTAAATTTCTACTTTTCCATGACTGGAAAAGTATTTTTTCCATGGCCCAGTGAATGAATATTTGTGTTGGGGCAGAAGTGGAGACACAGACTGGCCACATCCCCTCCTTAAGGCTCCAATGTTTAAGATACTAATTGCGACAGGCACGGCGAGGAGCTCCTGCGAACCCCAACTGGCTCCGGATTGTCCTGCTGTGTTGTCCGGGTCCCCGGGGTCCACAAGGGCCCTGTGAGCTCCCTGAGGGGAGCTCTCCTCTGGTCTCTCAGCAGAAGGCCTCCTGGAGATGCTCTGCCTTCTCTTTAACTCACTGAGACTGCGTCCTGATTCATCAGCGGAAAGCCAGAGACCTGGGCAAATACCTCTTTGTCCCGTGCGCCGGTTGCCAGCACTTGTTTGGAGAAATAGAAGTTAAGTCGAAAAATGCCCCTTTTCCATTTTCATCTCTGATCGAATTCTCTCCTGACCCCCCGGTTCCCCACGGCTGTGTTTCAGGGTTTGATGATAAGGAAAAGAATTTTGTATTTGGATAATAAAATTTCCTTACTTGCCTTCAGCAACCTTCAACTCAATTTCCTGTCCCTGGAGACAGTGTGTATTATAGAATAGAATCAAATTCCTTATTCGTAGGGAAAAAGTTCCATTTTAATCAGAATATTCAGCACTTTGCACTGGTCAGGGTGACGGAGGGCGTATGGAAATGGTTCTAGTTCAGGTAATCAAATGGCAGAATGCGCTCCCGTATTGAAAGGAATAATGAACGCTGTTCAATATTCTATACAGCGCGGGAAGGCTCGTCGCACTGTGGACACCTCGCCTTCTCTTATTACCTTACCAATAGCAGCTCCGTCGCAAAAATAAGGAATAAATAAATAAAGACGGGGCGGCCACAAATGAAGAATTAATGTCCGTGAGAGCATGTCAACTGGAACAGCGGTGCGGGGCGAAGGCGGCGGCCGAGGCCAGTCTCGACCGACAGATACAGATCGTGGAGAGAAGCGGGTCCCGTTGCAAAACACAAGGGGAAGCTTCCGGATGGTCCCAGAGACGCGATTCCGGATGAGGACCTAGGGAAGGGGGGAGATTACTCCTTTGGGGGTGAGGGAAGAGTCAGAAGCACCTCGTTGTCCATAAATCCTGCCGCACGTTGGAAATCTGGGTCCCCTGGGGAGAGGATGCCTCGGGGAGGCCCGAGCAGGACTCGGGGGCTGGGGCGTGACACGGTGTCGGGATCAAGAGTCAGAAGCAGAAAATGACGAGATCGGAGCCTGGCATGGGCCGAACCAGGGTGCGGGCTGCCGGGCTCGTGTAAGCGTCTGGGAGATGCTGGGGAGGAGCACAGAGAGCCACGGTGTCCGTGTCGCCTCCCCCGGACTCCGTCTGTTTGGGCGTCGTTAGTGACAGTGATCGTCACCATCCTCATTCCTCGTTAGATGAGATGAGTTTTCCCGCAGCCGTCTTTTCTGCACACCGCGGGCGCTGGGCGCGAAGTCCGTTTACTCCATGCTGGACAAGCTGGTGGCATCTGAGGAGGAAAGCAAGAGCATGGGCAAGCTCCGGGGCAGGGACGCCTGGCTTTTGGTGTTTCCTTTCTGGTGTTTCCGGTGTTTCTGGAAGGAAGACCTTTTGCCCGTGAAAGTTCCGTCCACACGTGTGAACTCTCCAGAGTCCCACGTCCACACACGTCCACAGGGGGGCCAGCTCCTTCCTTGTGTGCACTGTTTGGCTGACAGACCATTGGACGTCCTCACACAGCTGGGACCATCAGCGCAGAGATGATCTACAGGCCAGGGGGACCTCTGTGACCTCACCACCCCTGGTCTGCTTACAGATATCACCTCGCAGTGATCTGAGCATAGGCCTTGTCCTGGGCGACCTCTGTGATCTCGCCATTTCCGGGTGACCTCTGGGACCTCACCATCTCCCGGGTGACCTCTGGGACCTCGCCATCTCCCGGATGACCTCTATGATGTCACCACCCTCATCTGCTCACAGACATGACCTCACAATGACCTGGACATGACCTCACCATCTCCCAGGTGACCTCTGTGACCTCACTACCCTCATTAGCTCACCAACGTGCCCTCACAGTGACCTGGGCATGGCTAGGTCCTGGGTGACATCTGTGACCTCACCATCTCCTGGGTGACCTCCAAGACTTTATCACCCTCGTCTGCTCACAGACATGACCTCACGATGAGCCAGACATGGATCATGTCCTCAGGTGACCCCTGTGGCCTCCCCATCCCTGGGTGACCTCTGTCACTCCACCACCCCTGGTCTGCTCGTAGATGTGACCTCTTGGTGACCTGGACAGGGATGTGGCCCTAGGTGACCTCTGCGACCTCACCACCCTCATCTCACACATGTGACCCCACAGTCACCTGGATGCAGACCCTGTCGTCCGATGATCCTTGTGACCTCAAGCTGCGTGCATTTTTTCTTCCTGCCACTGCTTTGCTGGCCCTTCCTCACCTGGGCAGGGATAGGAGCCCAGGTCGCCAAGTAGCCCCGGCCTGCCACACTTTCCTCTGGGGCTCGACGAAGGGGCAGTCAAGAAGGGAGCAGGGCTATGGTGGCTTTGCTGGGACCCCAACTCCTGCTGGCCTCATTCCTGGGGCTCCAGGTCACCTCCCGATGGGCCAGCCTCAGTGTGCCAGGTCTGTCCCTTCCGTGGCTCCCCGAGAGACTCACAGCCCTTTGGCAAATCTCTTCTTCTGCCGTGCCGCTCAGAATACTGTGTTATTGCACAGAACTCTTCAGGTGTCAAATTTTTATTTACAATTTTTTTACTTAGGGGCACCTGCGTGGCTCGGTCTGCTAAGCCTTCGGCTCAGGTCATGATCCCGGGGTCCTGGATGGGGCCCTGCGTCGGGCTCCCTGCTTAGCGGGGAGTCTGTTTCTCCCTCTACCCCGCCCCCTGCTTGTGCTCCCTCTCTCACTTGGTCTTTCTCTCTCAAATAAATAAATAAAATCTTTCAAAAATTTTTAAATTTAGGTAAAATTAACGTAACCTAAAGTTAACTATTTTAAAGTGAAAAATCCAGTGGCATTTAATACATTCACAATATTGTCCAGCCATCCCCTTTATCTGGTTCCAAAACACTTCCATCTCCACAAAAGAAGACCCCACCCCCATTAGCGGTCACTCCCTGTCCCCTCCCCCAGCCCCTGGAAACCAGGAGTCTGTTTCCTGTCTGTGGATTTGCCTGTCCCAGATGTTTCATGTAAAGAGAGTCACATGCAACTTTTCCTTGTGTGTCTGCTTCTCTTATGGACCACCATGTCCTTCCTCAAGGTCTGTCTGTGGGATACCAGGTGTCAGACCGCTGTTCCTTTTCAGGGCTGAGTCATATTCCCCTGTGTGGATGGACCAGATTTATCTGTTTATCTGTGTGTGCACACTTGGGCTAATTTCTGCTTTGTGCCTGTTACGGATCATGCTGCTACAAAGTGCTTCCTGCTTAAGGGAAGAGTTCATCCTGCTGTGTCAGGACTTTCTACCTGGTGTCCAGAGCTCTGTGTCACCCATTCTGGGCCTCCGTTTCCTCCTTGTTGACATCATCAAAGCCCTCACCTTACAGGTTCTGTTGAACGTTTGGTGACCTGACATGGAAAAGCTCTTAGAACCATTGTTCAACCTCAGAATAGGATAAGATTTTATTTGGGAATAGGTCTTTGCAGATGTGACCAGGGGCAGGATCTGAGGCAGAGAGGAGAGAGACACACACAGAGGAGAAGTCACATGAAGACAGAAGCGGAGATGGGAGGGACGTGGTCACAAGCCCAGGGATACCTGGAGCCCCAGAAGCTGGAAGAGGCAGGAAGGACCCTCCTTTGGAGCTTCAGGAGGGAGCACAGCCCTGCCCCGTCTGGAACTCAGCATTCCTGACCTGCCTGGATCTCGGTGGCCCTGCCCTGCCTGGATCTCAGTCTCCGGTCTCCAGGGCTGGGGGAGGATGCATTTCTGTGGTTTTAAGCCCCCGGTTTGGGGTCATTTGTTGTGGTCACCTCAGGAGGCTCACACAGCACACAGCGCCCATCTCCACTGTGGCCATGGAGCCTAGAGATCTACAGTGAGCCCTCACTTGCTGTCACCAAGACCCCTTCCAGCCTTGGAAGATGAGAGACACTCCCTCTGTGACCTCTGCAGGGTCATCTGGTACAGCCTTTAAGTCTGTGTCTTTAAGTAATGAGGTAAAAAACTCTTTTATTTGATTACGTTGCATGGAGCCAAAAAAAAAAATTGAGGAGCAAACACGAAATTGACGTTGGGTCGCCCGCATGGGTGGAGGAGATCTAGGGCAGACCCCGTCTGGGGATGGCTGACTCCCATGCAAGTATCTTTATTTTAATTTAATGAACACATTGTATCCCTTTCCGTGTTACGTTAGACTCTGTTCGGAAGCAAGTTTGCGCTACGTGCTGAGAGCCAAATGGATGACCTCCACGTCTGGCAGCTCGGAATCGTCACTCTGTCGACTCTTACGGAAACAACCCCAAAGCAAGCCCAGGCCTCCGCCGCTATCAGACCCGTCATTACGAAACATCGAACGCCTCAAAATGCCCGAGAACGGAGGCTGGCGGGTTCGGTGAGTCATGTTGACTCAATACAGTCTGCGAAGGAAGACAAGCAGACCCCGGGAAAATGCGTTTGTGCAGACGGAGGGGAGAGCGACGCAGCAACCAGCGAGCGCCCTGTCCAAACAGCCTCTGGGGAAAGCCGCGAGGTCATACGCCCAAGGAAAATCGTTTCTGTGAAGGTGGTAGACGTAGGAAGTGATTTAAGAAATACTTTCTCTGTCTCCCGAATTTCCCATAGTGACACGCGTGTGAGCTAAACATAAACATGTGTTAAAATTGTTTTGGAAAACGTTAGGCTATAAATAAGTTTAGCAAAGACCCGGAGAGAAGGCAACCTCACACTTTTCCCAGCAATGTGCCCATTAGGACAGAGCACGCAGATTTCTCTTTCGGGGGGAAACGATTGCTTTCTGGTTCTATCGTTTGACTCCAACGTCAGACGCAGGACTCTCTGCTCTGGTATACATTTTGCCCCTGAACGTCTTCAGTGTGGCAGAAACCCTTGGGATCTTGGATGTGATGCGGTCTTCAGTTTCCGCCGGCATAAATGCAGGTCTGTCAGCACTCACGGCAGCAGACGCCGGTTTTTCCTGCTGAAGACCTACATTTGACTCCGAGCACGGAAGGCACATTTTTCTTAATGACATGAGGCTCTATTTCGGAGAGCCAAAGCTCGTGATTTAGATCATTTATTATTTTTTTAAAGGGTTGTAAAAGACATAGGTACTCTGTGTGGAGAGAACTTGGAAAATGCAGCCCCAGTATTAAAAGAACAAAAATCTCTCGTTTTCCAGCCTCACACCCCACCCCGCAGAGAAGACAGTGAGCGTGGGTATTTCTTTTCCAGATGTGCATAATCACGATGAAGGACTGATTAATGCACACGGAGCGGGGAGAAATGGGGCGCTCTGTTCTAGGGAAGGAGGGGGCTATGCGGTGGCCCTGAAGCCGAGAAGGACTTCGTTTGACACGACTCGGGAGCTCCTCTCAGTTGGGTGCTCCAGAGTGGTCTGCAGTTAAAAGGAATTAGCCCCGAAAATGGGAACGAGGGTCCCACCCACAGAAAGCAACCAGGGGGCGGGTCCTGAGGCAGGAGTGAGCTCTGCATGTCCAGGCAGAACCAAGGCTCTGGACTGGAGCCTATGGGCTGAGATAACGTGCTGCTGGGTGAGCTGTGTGGTGATGGGACGGGGAGCCATGGGGAGACGCATGGGACACCATCCAAGTTGCTGTTAAGAGAGAACAACAAATAGTCTGGCAGTTTCTCAAGGGTTCAACATGGCGTCGGCCTGTGACCCAGCAATGCTGGTGGTAGGTATGGCAGGACTGAAATGTGATGTACGTACTGGTCACTGGTGGGGTCACTTGGCTGTGTGTCTGTGTGTGTGTGTGTGAGAGAGAGAGAGAGAGAGAGACAGAGACAGAGACAGAGACAGACAGAGAGAATTTCTAAATGTTCTACTACTGAGGCAGGAATCGTGGCAAGGTAAACAGGCATAATGGGTTCAATGGGGGCTCCCCAGGAGACATGTCCATATCCTAACTTCCAGAACATGGAATGAGAGGGACACAATCACCAGCCCAGGGATGCCTGGAGCCCCAGAAGCTGGAAGAGGAATAAAGGACCCTTCCCTGGAGCCTCAGGAGGGAGCACAACCCTGTCCTGCCTGGATCTCAGCATCCCTGCCCCGCCTGGATCTCAGACATCTGATCTCGGAGCTGGGAGAGGATGGATGCCCGTGGTTTTAGGCCCCCAGCCTGTGGCCAGCTGCCACACGGCCACGGAACACTCATACACTGGAAGGACTTTGGGAAGGGAACACGGCACAGAGGCCTGACCGCCGTGTGCAAGAGGTCTAGGGCGATGGTCTTAAGGAGCCCCGTGGGGCGTTTTGGGACACACTGGTCAGACTGCGCCACCCCAAACACCATAGTCCTTTGCTGCTGCTGATCCCCAGGCTCCAGAGGACGTCTCCACTCCGCTGGCCCCAGCCACCTGCTGTGCCCCCTCAGCAGCCGCGGTGGAAAGAACGCCCTTGCGGAGGACAGCTGAGGGAAGTCTTGTTTTGGCAGGACATAACTCAGGTTATTTTAAGGGCCCTTGTTCATGCCCTGGAGGTTATGTACCAGCACATTCCAGGAAATCACAGCCACGCACGGCATTAAAGCCGCATTACTGTCTGGCTGCGGAATCCGAAGTACGGAGTTAGCTCCCGTCCTCAGTGTCGACGCACCGGCAGGCACTTCCACGACAGAAACACCCCGTTTCGTGAGCCTTTCTTGGCGTCCCAGGGACGCGGCGCTCTTCTGGGCTCGAGCAGACACTGTGCTGGGTCTGGACTGCGTGAGCTGTGCCGGGCCTACAACCCACATGGGACGAGGTGGTGTTAGGTGCTGGGAGGAGGGGACGTGCCCCATCTCCTGGCATGCTCTCCTGGGGACGCGATGGACAACCGCCCAGAGTAGGCGGCCCCTCTGAGATTCACGGACAGCAAAAGCCTTCCTCAGCGGTCAGAGAACATTCCACAGCCACCAGCGATGAGCCTGGCTCAGGAAGCATCTGGTCCCCACAACTGTGAACTTTCCTGTCGAACTGTCGTTTTCTAACGGCCGAGAGTGTGGCAGAGTCAGAACTGGGTTACGTGAAAGAAGTGGGTTGTTAACTTCAGTATCCGTTCTGACCCAGTTTAGACCCAAACCTGATCGCGTTGTCCAAGACAATGCAAGTTCTTTCTCTGAGAACACATAGGGACAGCAGGCCCTTGGATCTTTGAGCAGTAGTACACATATTGAGCTCGACTTTCCTTCTAGACAGAGGGACAAAAGAGATGTATATAGGTAGATAGATACATAGCTGTATACATATGTGCATGGATGGATAGATGATAGATAAATAGGTACATAGTTGGAAGGACATATGTATGCATGGATGGATGGATGGACGGACGGACAGGTACATAGACAGATGATAGGTGGTTGGATGGATGGATGGATGGACAGATAGGTAGATAGATAGTTGGAAGGATATAAGGATGGACGGATGGATGGATGGATGGATGGACAGGTACATAGACAGATTATAGGTGGATGGATGGATGGATGGATGGACAGATAGGTAGATAGATATTTGGAAGGATATAAGGATGGACGGATGGATGGATGGATGGATGGACGGACGGACAGGTACATAGACAGATGATGGGTGGATGGATGGATGGATGGATGGATGGACAGATAGGTAGATAGATAGTTGGAAGGATATAAGGATGGACGGACAGACGGATGGATGGATGGACGGACGGACAGGTACATAGATAGATGATAGGTGGATGGATGGATGGATGGATGGACGGACAGAAAGGTAGATAGATAGTTGGAAGGATATAAGGATGGACGGACGGATGGATGGATGGATGGATGGATGGATGGATGCACGGACAGGTACATAGACAGATGATGGGTGGATGGATGGATGGATAGATGGATGGATGGATACATAACAAACAGATTGAAAGTACACGTGTTTCCTTTACAATAAATACAAGTACACCACTAATGATAAAATACAGTGTGGGCTATAATATATAATTTCGTTTCTTTTGTTTGCATTACTTTTATAACCCATGAGTTGTCAAGATGGCTTTGAAGTTTCCCAAATGGATTTCAACCCCTCACCTGCACCATGAAGTGAATTCTTCACAGCTTCCTGCCGCTGAACCTCCCCAGGGAGGCTGTTGGGGGGGTCCTTTGGGCAGGTGCTGTCCCTCTCATGAGGGGGTTGAGCTGTGTCTGCCCGGTTGGCAATTTCTTGAGCCTGGAGGGACACAGGTTCAGAAGCAGTCCCCACCGCTATGGCCTCGCCCTTGAATCTGTAGATTTTATTTTATTTTTAAGTTTTCATTTATTTATGTGAGAGAGAGAGAGAGAGCGTGCGTATGCATGAATGGGGTGGAGGGACAGAGGGAGAGGGAGAAGCAGACTCCCTGCTGAGCACGGAGCCTGATATGATGCAGGGGCTCTCGATGCAATGTGGGGCTCATTGTGGGGCTTGATGCCAAGACCTTAGGATCACGGCTTGAGCCGAAGGCAGACCCCTCACCCACTGAGCCACTCAGGTGCTCCTTGGATCTGTAGATTTTGGGTGCTAGCTGTGCGGTATCTCTCTGTGTTGCTGGGGTGGGGAAGCTCGTTGCAGGAAGGTCCTGTGACAGGGGCCAGGCATCCTCAGCAGACGAGCCTCCCTGAAGGCGCCACCTGTGCAACCCCAGGACCTGCCCCCATGCCGTGGGGCTACATAAGGCCCCCGGGAAGCCAGCTCTCCGTCTGCGGGATTCTGCTCCCAACCCACCTGTTTTTGAAGCTGACCCCCCTTCCGTCCGATGCAGAGGGGTCCCTGCGCTCACACATCCCACAGGCTGTAGATGGCCCCAGTCTTGTATGCTGCAGTATATGGGGAAGCCTGTGCTTCCCACCTTGGGGCGGCGGGTACAGGCACACGTGTTTGGATAGGTATGGCGCCGTGTGGAAGATGCCACAACCGAGCCAGAAGCCAGATGCCACGGCAGCTCAGAGCTCCTTGCCTGGGGGGCCGTGGGTGTGCAAACGTGTGAGCACAACACAGGCAAGGGCACAAAGGCTGAATGGAAGCCAGCAGAGCTCTGAGGAGGGCCCCCTCGACAGAGGCTGAGAGCCAAGAGGGCCATCAAGCTGCACTTCCAGCACTCGAGCAAAGACCGCGGGGAGGAAAGAGTCCGAGAACCACAGTGACAAGCAGCACAAAGAACACCGTTTCGGTTTTGTTGCTGGTTTGAAAAGGAGAACATCACCGTGAGTCCTCAGGAGGAATGGTCCCACGTGGAGGCATCCACGGGAGACGGAGTCCCACGGGTGGTCCCGGGGGACGCTGCGGGGAACATTCACCTTGTGCGTCCTGTCCCAGCAGCCGTGTGGACCAAGGCGGCAACGAGATGCTACCAAGCCTGTGTCTGCTGGACGCCTTGCACATCTGACAGTTTATTTCTGGCCACAGCATGAGTGGACTGGATCTCGGCACTCTAAAAACATCCCATGCGAAGCCTGCAGCCCACATTTGTCGGGCATACCGCGGCGCCTGCCAGTGGACAGCGGGCGTACTCAGCGGCTCTATTTCTGGTGAGCAGGTGGGGGAAGGATGAGACTCGATGGCTGTGCCCGTGTGGGTGGCAAGACTCGGAAATTCCTTCACGGGTTAACATTTTTGTGTTCCAGACTCCGTGCACTCAGCCGAGGAGAGAGTGCGTGAAACCTGGGAGGCCACGGTCTGCACCCAGGGTGAAATTATACCACGCAAGGCTGACTTTCCGCAGACCTTACTTCTTTTCTCATGGCACAAGGTTACGGTTTCCCTTCCTGATTGCACAGTGCTTGCATGACTTTCCACTGTGCTGGAGGTGGTCGGTTCCTACACTTTTCCAAGCACACCAACTCATGCGGAGGAGAGGGGACGCGCTTGATGTTCAATCAATCCCGTGGCGTCTGATGCAACATTCAGAGTTAAGGACCCCACTCTTCCCCGTCCAGCACCCTCTTGTCTCTGCAGGAACTCAGGATCCAGAATTACTAACTCAGGGTGGCTTCTGATGGCCAACAATCCCCCAAAAGATCCTCCTTCCTTGGGTCAGGCTCGTCATCCCAGCCCTGCCCATGGTCCTTTCAGAATTCAGGAGATGTTCAGGGACTTACCGTCTGGTGTGGACCCCGAGGAAAGTGAATTCAGGCAAAAACCCCTTAACAGCTCACCCAGTATGGATGGGGGAAGCAGACAGAGTGTTTTCTGTTCTCTCTTTTCCTGCAGAAGTGTGTATTTCTGTGAACATGAGATCGTGAGGAAATCTCCACCTTTCCTCCTTCCTTCCGTGTTGAGTCAGCTCCACCGGGGGAGCTGGTCTCCCTATTCACAGAGAGACTGGTTTGTTTAACAGAAGCATGCGTGAACAGGATTCCTTGTCCTAAAGGAGTAAGATGATGGTCCCATGGCAAGCCATGGTCTGGGGGCATTTCGACACTCCTGTGGAGCACATGTTATGTATCGGGTCCTGGGGACATGGAAGCCTGTGAGATGTACCTTGGAGAAGCTCACAGTTTGGAGGAAACAGGTGAAAAGTCGGACATTACGCTTGAGGACTGTCAGCAGTGTGGGGGAAGGGGAGGGGCAGGGCACAGAGGAGGGGGTGGAATGAGAAAGTGGGAGCCCATCCCAGATGGAAGAAAGAGCCCATGAAAAGGGATGACATAGGAACTGGAAGAAGGGTCCAGTTCACATGTGTTGTGGGCTGAACTGTGCCCCAAATCCACATGTTGGTGTCCTAGCCCTCAGGAACTTAGCGTGTGACTGTGTTTGGAGATGCAGTCTTTACAGAAGTAATCACATACAAAGGAGGTCATGCAGGTGGGTTCTGTTTTTTTGTTTTTGTTTTTGTTTTTGTTTTTAGGTTTTGATTTATTTATTTGACAGACAGAGATCACAAGCAGGCAGAGAGGCAGGCAGAGAGAGAGGGGGAAGCAGGCTCCCTGCTGAGCAGAGAGCCCAATGAGGGACTTGATCCCAGGACCCTGAGATCGTGACCTAAGCCGAAGGCAGAGGCCCAACCCACTGAGCCACCCAGGCGCCCAGGTGGGTTCTGATCCAGTGTTTCCAGTGTCTGTGTAGGAAGGGGACATTTCGACATGGGCATGGACACGGAGGAAGCCACGTGAAAACAGAGACAGAATGAGAGGGATGCATCCAGAAGCCAAGGGACTCCAAGAATCACGGGCAGCTCCATAAGCTGGGACAGTATCAGCTTTTCCCTCAGAGACCCCAGGAGGACCCAACTCTGCCCTGCCTAGGTCTGAGACATTTGGTCTCCAGGATGGGAGAGGATGGATTCCTGTTGGGTTAGGATCCTCCTTTCCATTGGGCTCACTCGTTACAGTGGCCTCAGGACATGCGTACAGAGCTGCAGAGGGCAGGGACGCTTCAAAGGCAGCTGTGGGTACAGCAATAAAAGGAGCAGGCAGGACCCTAATGGCCAGTGACACCCCAAATATTAGGAATGCTCTAAGGAACTCCTGGAAAATCCACCATAATCAGAGAGGGTGCAGGCCCTTGGTCTTTCCCATGCACCTGGCATGTGAGTCTCACTTTTCTGACAAATGTTTGCATGCTCTTGCTGCTTTCCACCAACTTCAGAGAAAGGATTGAAGATGGGAGAAAGATCTTTCTCTGACCATTTCATTTTGCCAGGTTGGTTTTAAAGCCATGGTCTTAGTCTGCTCAGGGCTGCTCTCACAGAATACCACAGATGGGGTGCCTAAAATGGCATTTACTTTTCTCAATTGGGAGCCTACAATCTGAGATCCAGGTGTGGGACATTTTGGGGACATCCTGGCTTGAGGATGGCTGCCTTCCCCCTGTCCTGTGGTGGAGAACAAGAGAAAGGTGTGGCATGTGTGTGGGACTCTCATAAGGACGTTAATCTCATCATGAGGACAGTACCCTCATGACTTCATCTCAACCTAACCACCTCCTAAAAGGCCCCTCCTCCAAGTCCTGTCCCACTGGGGGTCAGGGCTGCAACGTGTGAATGTGGGGCAGGGGCACACGCATTTGATCCATTGATAGCCAGGCTGGGGAAAGTTTTAAAGAGATCTAAATAATAAGGAAAGTAGTATACATATTTACCCATGTAGTTATCTTCTCTGATAGTCTCACTTTCTTTTTTTTTTTTTAAGATTTTATTTATTTGACAGACAAAGATCACAAGTAGGCAGAGAGGCAGGCAGAGAGAGAGGAGGAAGCAGGCTCCCTGCAGAGCAGAGAGCCCAACGAGGGGCTTGATCCCAGGACCCTGAGACCATGACCTGAGCCGAAGGCAGAGCTTAACCCACTGAGCCACCCAGGCGCCCCAATAGTCTCGCTTTCTTGGACTGGATCCCTGTTTCCCTCTGATACTATTTTCCATGAACATTTCTGTCTTGCCAAATGAAACATTGTTAACATTCTGTACAACAGAAATGTTAGTGATACATTGTCTCAGCTGTCAAAAGCCTGAAAACATGTGGTTTTCATGAGGGCTACTATAGCTGGACATAGAATTCCAGGCTGAGAGTTTTCTTTCTTCCAGAACTTAAAAGATGTCCCTCCACTACCTTCTTATCTGTGTTGTTTCGATGGGCAATCTGCTTTCAACATCATCTTGTTTCTAGGTATGCACCAAGTCTCTCCCCCTCCCTTGGCTCCTTCTAATATTTTTCTCTTTGCACTGGTTTTGAGCAGTTTGATTACAATGTACCCCAACGTCGTTTTCTTCGTATCTCTTGTGCTTGGAGTTTGTCAGGATTCTTGGATTTGGGGTTTAACATTTTCTTCAAATTTGGGAAGTCTTCAGCCAGTATATTTTCCAAATGTTTTTCCTCTCTCCCTCTTCCCCAACTCCACCTCTCTCCCAGCCTGCTCTGTTCATTTACACCATTTTTACACTTTCTGTGTTTCATCTGAGATAGTTTTTACTGCTACATCTTCAAGTTCGTTAATCTCACCCGCTGTTAATCCCATATGGTGTGTTTCCTCTCAGACATTGTTATTGACATCTGTGAAAGTTTGATTGCATTATTTTTATAGGCTCCCCATCTCTAATTTTTGAACATGTCACATACAGTTATACCTGTTTTAATGTCTCTGCAGATTCTACCCTAAGTCATAGCTTGGGGTTGTTTTCAGTGACTAGATTTGTCTTCTTGTAGAAGTCATATTTTTTGGTTGGATAATTTTTCACTGGATGCCAGACATTATGGATTTTATTTTGGATGCTGCTGGATTTTTTTTTTTTTTTGTATTCCTGTAAGTATTATAGAAGCCTGCTATGAAGTACACTTAGAAATGGTTTGATCCCTTTCGGTCTTGCTTTTAAGATTTGCTAGGTGGAACCAAAATCGTGTTTTATCTACAGCTAGTGATTCTCCAACACCGAGACAAAGTCTTGCTGGCTATCTTACCCGCCCTGTGCCCTGTGGGTTACGTTTTCTAGTCTGGCTCAGGGAACATGCAAGGTGCCCAACCCAGGGTGAGCACCCAGCCCCATTCCTCCAGATCCTGGATCCTTTCAGGTGATTTTTACCTAATTCTTGGCTAGGTCAGCACCCTGTTGTGCTCATCAGACTTAAATAAAGACAAAAGGGGACCCTCCGTGCATTTCTGGATTCTCTCTGCGCAGCCATCTCCTCTCACGATCTCACCTTCTTGGTCTCCCCTAGTCTCAGCACTGGGTCTTCAACTTAGGGGGTCTGCAGGGCTCCACCTGGGTCTCCCGTGTCCGGAAACTCTCTCCAGGTAGTGACCTTGAGCAATCAGGAACCCATCTCCCTGTTTCCTGTCCCTTGGGGATCACTGCTCTATTGTCTGATGACCAATTGTCTTGAAAACCATGATTTCGTATGTTTTGTGCATTTCTGGGGTTGTTTCATGTAGTAGAGTGAATCTGGTCCCTGTTATTCCGTTGTGGTTAGAAGCAGAATTCTTGGGGAAAGATTTATACATAAAGATGTTGAAGTTATGACAACAAATAAGGTGTTGCTGACTCCCTAGAGTTAATGTGCCCTTTGGAGCACCACCCTAACCCCTGTTGGAATGCACCCCCTGAAGAAGGGGGACCTAGTTTTGCCCACTGCCGAGACCCAGCCCCAAGGACAGTGCCTGGCGCGGGGTAGGTTTCTATTAAATACGTGTTTGATCAGGAAATGAATCAATGAGGTGGTGTGTTCTGCAGAGAATGCTAATGGGTGGTTTGATGTGGAGTTTCTCCTGGATGTAGGGGAGCCCCCTCCCCATTTTAGAATTCCACGGAAAAGCAGCATGCATGGAAGCTGCAGGGGTGGGGGCAGGGTGATTTTCGTTACTGAGATCCAGTACTCTCTAATCCCCCCTTGTTGTTTGTGCACACTACAACAATTTGAAATAGAAGTGACTCGGAAAAAGAGATGTTTGTTCATACATTCAGATGAGGTGTTCTTTCTATCATCTCCCCACTGGTGGGGTATTAAAAAATCCTCCTAGGGGCGTCTGGGTGGCTCAATCATTAAGTGTCTGCCTTTGGCTCAGGTCATGATTCCGGGGTCCTGGGATCAAGCCCCGTGTCAGGCTCCCTGCTTGGCAGGAAGCCTGCTTCTCTCTCACCCACTCCCCCTGCTTGTGCTCCCTCTCTCACTGACTGTCTCTCTGTCAAATAAATAAATAAAATCTTTTAAAAAATCCTCCTAGTACATGGTATAGTTAGCAGCATTCTGGAACATTCCGGAGAGACACGGGGCTTCCAGAACCGAGAGCCCTGCCGTCTTTGGGGTTGTGAAGGGTGAGCCATCTCCCAGCAGTTGCAGCACCCAGTGTCGTCCTTGTTGGGGTCCTATCACCTCAGAGTCTCATTGCTCTGTACTGACATCTGCCCGCACCCCGGTTGAGGGACACGATATTTGTGTAGAGAGGTGCGTGGTTGCATGTGGCATTATGTGTATTTGTGCGCATGTGTGACCGTGTGTGTAAGCATGTGATGATGTGTGGGAGTGTGTGACTGTGTGTGACTGTGTGTGTGTGTGTCTGTGGGTGGTGGGGAGGGGCACTGGCTGACGAGGTGACCCTTGGGAGCAAGTTCACTTCCTGCCTCACTTCTCTTCCTGTCATGCTCATTAGAGGGCATGAAGGGCAAGTGTCCACAGAGCGCAGGCGGGGACGGGGAAGCATGGTTTTCTGTATGTGGTAGGTACCTCATTGGGATGAACATGGGTTCCTGTAGGTGGAGCTCCTTGAAATTGGGGTGCATGCGGTGGAGCTGAGATCCGAGGCTGGGCACGATGGCCAGCAGGCAGCAGAGGGATGCTGTCCAGTTGTATGTCCCAAGCTCCCACTCACTTTGCCTTATAACAGCCCCACGCATGGCAGGCAGAGACCCGGCTGGGGAAGCTGGGGCACCGGCCATCAGGTGCCATTGGTGCCGTAACGTCTGGTGTTTTGGGCACACCTGAGTGCTCCCCACAGTGGGCACAGGTGCATTTGGCCCCACTAAACACATACAAGATCAGCATCCCACGAGTTGGGGTGTTAGGGCACAGACTGGACAGGCTGTCTTGCAGGCTGCCAGCTCAGGTATCAAATCCCAGTTGTTAAAACTGCTTGTTATCGCCTGTGTGTTGGGAATAGAAATGGTCCTAAATCGCAGTGGTGTGGTTTCCCTGCAGAGAGGACACGTTTTTTTGGACGATGCAGGATCCCGACATCCGGCAGCTGCATTACTCCGCATCCTTTCTCCCTTTTCCCTCGTGGAGAGTCCACGGTGGCGAAGTTAAGTGATCTCCGAGAGGAACTTGAGTGGTCCCAGCCCTGCACGTCTACACGAGGCAATACGGACACGCAGGAGGCTGGTGCAGAATGCTGACTGTTCTCCGAAGAAAAATGACCCCAGATCCACGACAGCTGTTTCATTACATCTCAGAACGACATGGACTTATTTAATAAATAGAAGAATTTTTTAATCAAGTCATGAGACAGGATGTATAAACTTTATTATTGATTACACGTTGGTAAAAGCTTTCTCAATAAAGCACACTTGCTCCCCTCTGTCAGGTTTCTATTAGGGCAATTTAATCTGTGTAACTCTTACTTTATATTGTTCTTTCTGTTTTATTACTTCATATTACAGTACATCTTTGTAGCCACAAATTGAATAGCATAATTGTTTTTTTTTTTTCTTCTTGGGATAAAAATGTGCTTTTTGTTTCCAGGAGGTAATAATTTCAGACAAAACTTGACCGTTTTAATGCGAAAAAGTTCTACCAAAAAAATAATAAAAAATTAAAAACCCTGCATGTGCATGGACATCCCCCTTTTGATCTAAAACATTGTGGCAGTCTGTGCGATCTATTTTTTGAAGCCATGGAAAGAGCTGGGCTGTAAACATTTTACATGGAATGTACCTAATTTCCTTTGGGAGCATTTCGGTTTTCCTGTTGCCAAGTTATGCTTTCCTGTGATGTAGCAGGTGAGTCGCTGTCAATTCAGGGGCGTAGACCTGTCATTTGTGAGTGGGACAAGTGCGGTGGCGACCCACTTCAGATGCTGTCCTATCAGGGTCATCGCTTACACACGTTACATCTGTATAGACATTTCCGTGTTTCTTCACAGTGACCGCTTCTGCGTACGTGGCCTCCTTTGTTCTCTTGTGGGTCTCGGGAGAAAAGCCTGCCTGCCGTTAAGGTCTTTCTATGATAAAGGCAAGGAATGGAGAAACTGGGAGGGGCTTAGACAGGACCCCAGGATGGGGGAGTGGGCTTGGTTCGGGGGTCTGCTTCACCCTCTCCTTGTCTTTCCCAGGCCACACCTCCCATCCCTGGGCCCTCAGCTCCTGAAATACCAGCCACTGGTGTCACAGCCAAGACATACCATGGTGGTCATTCCACAGACCCTCTGAGAGCCCCTCATGCATGGATCCCATTCTCACAGGAAGGTATGCAGGGACAGGGTGACTGTCTTGAAGGTCCCTGTGTCTCCTCTCTCTTGTGTGTGTCTCCTCTGCTAGTCCTGGGGCTGAAGGAGGCTCCCATGTCTCCGAGGCAAGGACCCCAGGATCCTCAACATCTCCTTGTCCTACCAGGTCATACCACACTGTGGGGAGCCAGCAGCTTGGAGTCCACTGGGAGCCAGACTCTAGCCAGCATCCCCCTCATCCCTCGGTGGCCGCTCGTGGCACGTCTCCCCTCCTCCATGTTTCCTTGTTTTTCCAAGACTGCACACCTGGAGGATCCCAGCATTCTACAAAGCCAGGTGCACCTCAAGCACCTGGATGGACTCCGTTCCTAGCTCTGGGAACGTGCCACAGGGCTGGATTTTATACCCAGAAATGTGCTGACCACACTGGGCCACAGCACGTTCCAGCAAACACATACAAATCCAATGTGAAAGAAGCATGCAAGGATCGCATGACTGTTCTGGGCCAGTTTATGTCACGATATGAGCAGCGCTAGTCTTAGTGTCAAGAATATGACCACAGGTGTTGGACATTACAGACCCATCCCTCTGCTCTTTCAAGGATTCCCATAAGGGCACTGCCACTTCCTCCACACAAACCCTACGGAGGAGCTCTGGGTCTGTCCGTCCTGGCGTCGTAGAGATGGTCATGAGATCCGGAGGAAGCGGACGACCTCACGTGGAATGGGAAGACAGCCAGTGAGCTCTCTAGATGAAGACAAATGTGCCTTTCAATTGGTTCCAGAAGACTCCAGAAGGATCTTTTCTCCAAGATGTAGAGAACCAGAGAAGGAAGGTAAGAGCTGAAATCGCTGCGGTTTTATTTGGTCCTTTGGCTTCATAGCAAATGTTTGTAGACACATGGAAAGGGTATGTCCAGGAAAGGCTGTCACCCTGATGCAGTCTGGGAGGCCCTGCTGGGTTTTCAAGAAAGTCGTCCAGCCGCTAGTGTGGACGGGCAGCGTTGGCTCTGCAGTGCACGGACGATGGGGTTGGGGGAATATGTGTCTGGCACGCCGGTTCTCAACCTTCAGTGTAAATGCCCCAGCCCATACCGCAATCGCGCAGGGCCCAACCCGCCTGAAACCAGACCGCTGATCCTCATTACAGCCCCGCGACCCGTCTTCGCACAGTCGTCCACCAACGGAAGAGTGTTGGCTTGCCGGTGAAAACCCTGGAGAAACGTGCTCCAAGCCTCCACTGGGATCCGTCGACTTGGCACAATCACGGCGCTTGGGACGACAACTGAGGATTCTTCACGGTACCCCAAACCGCAGTCCTTGGCTCACACAGGGGGCTCACACTGGGGATTGGGCCCATGGCTTCATACAGTAGGAACGTCCTACCTTAGTGGGAGCCCAGGACAGGACCCTGAGAGGCATCTTGCCTTTGTGCATCTGAAGAACCTTTCTCAAAGTCTTGCTACAGGTAGGTTGACCAGAAAGCCTGTGAAACAGCAGGGAAGACCATGTTTCTAAACCCTCTGGGTTCTGGATTGGGTGGGTGGGGAGCTCTGGAACCTGTGCAGGGGGGGAGGTAGGGTTGTTTTAGGGATTCGGGCTCTGGAGCTGGGCTTCTGAAGAGGGTGGGTGGGAAGACAGGTCAGGATGGACACGCCGGGCCTCCCCACAGCCTTCACCATGAGTCACCAGTGGTGCTCCTGGGAGGACCTACCTGTGAGCCTTGTCTCCCCGTCGCTTGTCTGGGATCTCTTAAGTCTTCAAAAAGAGCACAGAATTCAGTGAACATTTATGGTAAGTGAACTTAGGGTAAGACTCCCTAAAATTGTGGTAAAACATGCCTGACACAAACTTGACCCTTGTAAGGGAATGGGGGCTGCCGGCGGGACTCAGCGCCCCCTCGTGGGCCCCAGGAAATGGCAGTCGTGCGGACTCCTGGCAACCTTCCCTCGCCAACCTCGGGATCAGTGAAGACACCCCCCACTGCCCGTCCTTTGGGCTCTGGCCCTGAGCCCTGAACTCCACGGAAGCCCAGCCTCGCCCCACGGCTCCGGTGCTCCCCACAACCCAGACAGACAGTCCTGATGCTCGTCCTGGTCGCTGAGCTCCCTTATGACTCTGCACACCCCGCCCCTGCATCTCACTGGTCCAGGCATCCAGGCCCGCAAGCTGGGATGCCCCGCCTCGACCAAGTGCCCCTCCATTGGGCTGTGCTGCCACAGACATTCTTTGCCCTGGGTTGTGGCCCCCAGGGTGGGGGTGGCAGGGCTGCGGGTGGGAAGCAGCTGCCATGGGGGAACAGCTGGGGCACGACCTTCTGGGCGGCCAAGGTGGCCTCCCCACCTCCTCCCTGTCAGCAGGGCTGTGGGCCTGTTTACCGGTCTCCGCGTGTGTCGCTATGGCTGCCCCGCGTGACATTTCCTGCCTGGTCCTCCCCTCCCCCGTGGTGGCCCTTCTGTCCTGCGGGGGTGGCTGGACACTCTCTCTCTCCCACTTTGGACCTGCTTGAGGAAGGGGATTCCAACGGGGGGAGCCCTCACTGAGGGAGCTCTGGGTCAAGGCTTTGAAAGCCGGGTGTGGGGTGTGTTCTGAGCCAATTCTCCCAGCTGTGGGCTGTTGGGGTCACACACACACACACCTTTCTGTCCTCTTATTTGTGTATTCAGTGCTTATGTGTGCCCCCAGGCTTCCATCACCTGTCTCTGTCAGTCTGTCTTCTGTTTACATACCCTCGATCTATACTTCTACCCACCACGCATGTACCCATCTATCAATAATGTCTGGTATCCAGCCATCATGTATTTATCTACAATCTATCCATCCATCCATCCACTTACGTCTCTATCCATCCATTTACTTACCAACTATGTACCCATGCATCCATCATCTACGTACCCATCCATGATATCTACGTACCCATCCATCCATCCATCATCTATGTATCCATCCATGATATCTACATATCCATCCATCCATCATCTATGTGTCCATCCATATCTATGTACCCATCCATGATATCTATGTATCCGTCCATCCACCATCTATGTATCCATCCACGATATCTATGTATCCATCCACGATATCTACGTATCCATCCATCCACCATCTATGTATCCATCCATGATATCTACATACCCATCCATCCATCCATCCATCTACTCACCTGCATACCCATCCACTTACAAACCAACTATCCACCCATGCATCAACTGATCATATATCGATGTACCTATCCATCATTTATCTAACATATCTACATCTATGCATCCATCCATTTCTTTACCTACTATGTACCCATCCATCCATCCATCCATCTGTCATCTATCTATCCCTCCAGCATATCTGTGTCTCTATCTATCCAACCATCCATCTGTCTATCCACCCATCTATTCATTTGTTATCTACCCCTGGATCTATCTATCATCCGTCCATCTGTCTATCCACCCACTGGGTGACGGGGAAGGCCGCAGATACTGTCCCACGAAGATGGACTGTGTGTGTGTGTTTGCACACGTGTTTGCTCTGTTCAACAGAGGTGTGCATGGCGTGAGCTGGGTGCTGTGTGCACCCTGGGAGGACGCATGCGGCAGGTGCAGAGCCCGTAAGACCACAGGCCCCGCAGGGTGCATGAGGGAAGGTGCTGACGTGAGCAGCCATGGGAGAGAATCCAGGGGGTGGGCACAGACCAGGCAGCCTCTCAGAGCAGCGGGAGGCCTGGGCTTCCTTTCTGTGTGAGACGGGGGGGAACCTTGGGCGTGTGCTTCTCTCATGAGCATCGTGCCCTCGAGCCCTGTCCACAGGGCGGCCGGGGTCAGAGCTCCGTTCCTATTCCGGCTGAGTCGTACTCCCCCACACGCACGCAGCAGCTGTAGTCTTTCCGTCTGTCCATCTAGGGCCACTTGTGCTCCTTGGGCCGCATGCCCTCGGGCTGCAGGAGGACTGGGAGAGCCTGCCGGCTGCGTGTGCGTCTGGCTCCCGGGTGAGAGTGGACGGTGGTGGGGAGTGTGGGAACTGAGCGCCGGGGCCAGAGGCAAGGAAGCTCACACACGCATGGGGACCGGGGCTCAGGACACGGCTGCCCTCGGGGTGCGCTCTGGACACTGAGCCCCTGGACTGTGCTGGTGGGCTGGAGGTGGGCGTGAGGAGGAGGATGACCCCGGGGCCAGCCTGACCTGTGGGCTGTGGCCCTTCCCTTTTATCATCTGGGAAGGAGCCAGGAATTTGCTCATTGTCGTGAGTGTGGAGTGGGCTGGCTGGAAGGAAGTCCGCTGAGTGGCTGTGACCCCCTGGGCTTGGGTCTCGGGGGTGCAGCCGCAGTGGCTGGGGACAGCTGTGGCTTCGGTGTCTGTCCGAGGCCACCCCCGGCCCCCGCCCGAAATTCCAAAGGTCTGGCTTTCCTGAGGTCCTGCTGGGAGGCTTTCTGAGAGACGCTGGTGGGTCGCTGGGACCAGGAGCAGAGGGGGAGGCACAGGTGGCCGCCTGGGTGAAGCCAGCTGCTCACACACTCCCCGGGGGGCCAACAGGGGGGATGGGCTAGCAGCCGGCCCAGCATGCGGGCCTGGACCCTGCCATGCCAGGGGGACAGAGTCAGAGCCTTTTAAAGGCACGAAGAGCTGGCCCCATGGGGGAGGCCCCTGGGCTCCCCCCTCCAGAAATGCCATCCCGGCCAATGCCCCACCCACACCACACCCTCCCAACCTGCCCGCACCTGCCCCTCTCGACCTCAGCCTCAGGGAATGTGGCACCCACCGAATTAGAAACAGACCCAGCCCACCCTCAGGATAGTCACGAGGTCCAGCTAACCCGGGGCTGGCCAGTGGGCCCGGAGCAGGACACCCCGCACCTTGGGTGTGGGTCTGTCCTGGGCCCATCTGTGGAAAGGGGATCTGTGCATCTAAGACCTGGGGGCCTCGCCTGGGCCTCTCAGCTGTTGCTGACTGCCGTGTTTGTGCGGTTGCTGGGAGACGTAGCTATAAATAGGGCAGGGTCAGCTAGGGCCCCGGGTGGGCCGCCAAGGACCGGCTGTTGTAAACACTGACATCTCCGGGTGCTGCTGGTTACTGGGGGAAATGGCCCTTGTGCACCCTGTCACCTGCCACTCTCAGTGCCCACAGTCCCGCCGATGACCCCAGGGTCAGGTGCCGGCCTCTGCACCCCCCTATCCTGGCTCTGTCTGCAGGATCGGCCCACGGGCTGCCAGACCCTGGGTTTTCCCTGTGGCTGCAACACAGCACACGTGTGTTTTCTGGACTGTCCCACTCTCTGTAGGGCAGCCTGGCGTCCTTCGAAAGGGGCTGATGCTGAAGTTTGCAGAGCATGAATTCTGGCGGGTGGGGGGCGCGCTTCTTAGCGGGAGGCTGACACGCAGGGGATGTGGAAGCATTCGGACAGAGCACGAGAAGGGCAGAAGGGATTTCTGCAAAGCCAGGTGCTCGGGGCACGTGAGCACACCATGGCGGTGGGTGTGGAAAGGGGCAAACCATCCTGGAAATGTCCTTCTTGCACAGGGGCCGAGCCACCGTCCCGAAGCAGCGTGCCAGGGATCCCGCGTGTGGCCCGGGAAGTGTGCGGGTGTCCCTGACAATAGATATGGGGGGGCCGGGACCTGGAATGGGGGAGCAACCAGGCTCCAGCCCCATCCATGCCCAGGGTCTGGCCGGGCATCACGGAGACCCCACAACGCAGAGCTCAGTCCCTCTGGCCCCAAAGAACCGTCCCTTGGAGCAGAGCAGGTGTGTGGGGGCTTGGCACCCAGGAGGTCAGGGTGGCCATTCAAGCTGCCCCTGCCTGCCGGGGTTCAGGTCTACTCTTGTACCCACAGAGCCACCCTTCCGAGGAACAGCGGCCGTCGTATCCCTTCCCGCGTCCCTGGGCACCTGGGTACCTCAGCTGTTCTTCTCTGGGGGGACCCAGTGTGGCACATGGTGCCAGGTCCTGGAGGGACAGAGAGAAGGGACCCCCAGGCACAACACTGTGATACCACTGACCGTGGAGACCCAGCAGCCAGGCAGTCCTCCTGCCGCCTCCTTTTAGAGGACACTGTGGTGTGGTTGGGATGCTGCGGAGACACCCAGTGAGGCCTGAAACCAAGCTCGGGGTTGGGACTGTGCCGTGGGGCAGGAGACTCCAGCGTGGAAGGCTGGGCCTCGGCCTCTCGCGAGCCCCCAGGCCACGTCACTTCATCCCATGTTGGCGCATGTCTCATGCACCTGCCAGGCTCTGAAATGGGCCTGAGTTGGTCTTTAATGTTTCCCAAACGAGGGAGACTGGTGTGACGGTGTCTTGTGTGGTGCAGTGGGATGGGGGCGGCCCTGGCCACTGCCCTTGGGGCTCGGCCACCTCCCGGGAAGCTCCCAGGCAGCCCAGACTTCATGGCCTTTCCTACAGAGGCTGACGGCAAACCCTCAGGAGCACAGAGCTGTCTGGGCTCAGTCAGGGTCAAACACGGTGTGTGAGATGCCCGAGGATTTCACACCAATGACCCCGAAGTGGGGGCTTCAAACCATGGGAACTGGGAGCCTGGGTGGCTCAGAGGGTTAAGGCTCTGCCTTCGGCTCAGGTCATGATCCCAGGGTCCTGGGATTGAGCCCTGCTTTCCTCCACCACTCTGTCTGCCTAGTTGTGATTATCTGTCAAATAAATAAATAAAATCTTCTAAAAAAAACATGGTAATTCATCCTTCCCCAGCTCCGGACTCTAGACGTCTGAGATCCAGGTGGGGGCAGGGCTGCTGAGGTCCAGGCGGGGCAGGACTGAGCTCCAGGGGAGGGTACTTCCTGCCTTTCCCAGCTTCTGGGGCTCCAGGTGTCCCTGAGCCTATGGCCGCGTCCCTCCCATCTCTGCCTCCATCTTCCCGTGGCTTCTCCTCTGTGTCTGTGTCTCCTCTTCTGTGTCTTACAAGGACTCCTGCCATTGGATTGAGGGCCACCCCGATCCAGGATGAGCTCATGTCCTTAATCTCATCTGCAGAGACACCGCCAGCTAAGGTTTCCTTCAGGGATTAGGATGTGGACATTTGGTGCTGTTACTCAGCCTGTGGCATCCACCTTTGGGTCCTGGAGCCTCTCAGCTCTGTGTCTTAGGATTCCTGGGAAAATACAACCCTGTTAGCTGTAAACCCTGAGGACAGCAAGGTGGTCCCGTGGAGGGCGGGGAAGTCCATCCCGTGGGACTGCTGTAACAGCATATGGTGGGCTGGGCGGCTAGTTCACCACACGCAGCTGCTTGTCAGGGTTCTGGAGGCTGAAGTCCAAGGTCCAGGCACCTGCAAATCTGGGCTCACGGATGGCGTCCTGGTTCATGGACCGCAGGCTGTCTTCTCACTGGTGGGACAGGCACAAATCTGGGCTCACGGATGGCGTCCTGGTTCATGGACCGCAGGCCGTCTTCTCGCTGGTGGGAGAGGCACGGGGCTCTTTGGGGTCTCCTTCACGAGGACTCGAATCCCATATGAGGGCTCCACCTTCATGACCGTGGGACCCCCCAAAGGCCCAGCCTCCATCACACGCAGTGCATCTCCCCCGTTCTTCACTATCCTTCTCCATAAAACGGGAGTCCAAGCGTTGTCACTGTGTCCCCAAGGACCCCAGACCAGCTCATGGGAGTTTCCGCTCCGGACGCACTCCCCCTGCCTTGGGGAAGAGGTTACGGAGGGCCATCCAAATGGCCCTGCTCTTCACGTTGGACACAACCATGCACCCTGACTGCCGTGTGCACCAAAGCCCGTCCAGCTTGACGGCAGCAGTGAATCCTACCCCCCCACCGCCCTCGCGCTCATGAACGCTCCCTGCCCATGTCCGCGGATGTTTGCCACTTCCTGCACCCCGGAGATGGTGGAAACATGCTATGACTTTACCCGGTTGTAAACGCATGTTTAAGGAAGTGGGGTGTGGGGCTACGGACGGCCCCCCAGATCCCGGGCTGTGAGCTGGTTCCAGAAGGACATGGGCTCTGCATGCAGGCTGCTGACCTGCCAGGGGGGTGGTCTTCCCGCAGATGAAGGAGGGGGTGGGATGAGGTCTGCTGTTCCGAGCACATCAGCGTGGGTCTTGCAACCCAACAGCGTGGAGGGAGCATGGATCCCAGATGGGCTTGCCACGCAGCAGAAAGCCACCGTCACCTTGACAGAGATGTGGCACGTGCCCACAGACCACCTAGGATGGGTTTTCTCCATCCCAATGTGGCCAGGGGCCAGAGGAGGTCTGTGGGGCTCTGTTGACTTCAGGACATGGAGCCCTGATGATTCCCACAAATAGGGCCCTTCCTTGTCTCAGACTTGACACTTCTATGACTTCTCCCCTAAAAGTCTACGATTTGCTTCCAGAAGGTGAATGAAACGGGGCATGGAAATAGAGTTAGCAGCAAGCAGAGAGGAGTTGGGCCGGGGTCGGTCCAGGTGCGGCTGACCGGGTACGGCCCACCATCTCCGTCTGGGTGCGGCTGACCACGTAAAGCCCACCATCTCCATCCAGGCACGGCTGAGCAGGTACGGCCCACCATCTCTGTCCGGTGCTGCTGACCGGGTACGGCCCACCATCTCCGTCTGGGTGTGGCTGACCCCACTCGCACGCATGGGGCCTGAGGGCCAGCATCCTCGTTTCACTGCCTTGTCCCCATCTGTGAGCCCTTTGCCTTCCTCTCTTGGCCCCAGGAGGTGAGGTCAGGAGCGCGAAGTCCTCAACGGTCTGCCGTAGTGAGCGCATCTGTTTCCTGACTTCCCGGAGGGCACCATCTCTTCAGTTCGCACCTGAGCAAGGCACTTACCTGTACACCGTGCACACCTGTGTGACATTCGAGCTACTTCCCAGAGAGGAAACGGTATTTTCCAGGCTTCGGAGGAGCACCTGAAAACCTCCTCGCCTCGTGTAACTGGCAGCAAGGGGGTCCCCAACATGGCCTGCCTTGTCCCTCCGTGTGCCCCACATGCCAACACGTCTTCCTAGTTTTCCTACGTGCAGGCCGCGGGGGAATGCCCAGGCGGGTGTCGTTCATGTCGGGAGTTACCTGAATGGTGGCATCCGCCGTCCCTCCTGTTGGAAAAATCTGTATTTGGGCTTTTCCAAACTTACGATGTACGACGTGACGCCCTTCTTACAAGGACTGTCGTTTTTACTCTAGAAGGGGTCCTGGGATGATGAGACGGTGTCCCGGGCCCCAGGAGCTTACGGGATCCTTCCAGAACCGCCGTGTCTCCGTGATCAGTCGTCTGTTGTCCCGGGATTTGTCAAATCATTGATAATGCACAAATGGCAAGGGCAAAAATGGGGTCTTCGCACCATCGATGTTGATTCCCTCACTATGCTGAGGGGGTCGGCACTGCGGAGTCCCCGTGTGCGTGAGCAGCTTTGCCGCCCAACGACCCCGGTGGTCGAGGACGGGGCTGACCCGGTGACCTCGTCTTACGCACTAGCTCTGGGAAGACCTAATTTCCAGATAAAGCCATACTCCCAGGTGCGGAGGGGAGGACTTCAACACAGCTCATGTCGGGGACACAGGGTTACCGAGGACAACACTTTCCTTTCCCAGATAAACGGGTGACAGTGGAGCCCGAGGCTGCTGACCCCCTGGCATGGCCTGGAGTGTGCTTCATGGGCTACACGGGTCCCCAACTTCATGCCAGGGTGGGGTCGTGCGCTGCGTTTCCTCGACCTCATCGGTTTTGTCGGTTGGTTGGTTGGTTTGGGTGGGGATTTTTGTTGTACCTGTTTCGAAGCGCGGCAAGACGGTTACGTTAAACAGACCCTTGCTTTCCAGGACGACTTAACTTTCTCGGGGGTTGCTCATAACTGCTTTGAGGTTTCCCGCCGTCGCTGTTTGATTACCGGATGCCGCAGAGGAAACACCCCGAGCGGTGAATGGACACGTTGTTTCTCCTGCTGCGTTTGTAGCCCCCGCAGAGCGATTCTCGTTGGCGTGTGTACTGATTTCTGCACAATGTTTTTCTAGCATTCTGCCGGTTTTCTGGTCTTGCTTAATTTTTTTTTCGAGTTTATTATAGGCAAGAATAAAAACTCCTACCCAGGGGTCCTTATCTCAGTATAAATGGCCCAGCAATTTTAGGGATGGGCTTTTAAAAAGCATTGAACTTTATGGAATTTCCCTCGTCGCATTAAAGAAAATCCCCGTGTTAGAAAACATCCCGCCCACGCTGTTCACGGAGCCCGGGCGGCCGTTCCCGAACACCATTAGAAGGAAGCCCGGAGCCCGTTGGCCGTTACCCTTGACCTGATGAGCTGCGGGTCTTTCATTAAGATTAGATACGGATGAAAGAAGTCGCCCATTTTCTCTAATTATGCTGCGACTCAGAATCTGAACACCGCAGGTAGCACGGATTCCTGCAGATCTGAGACCAACACCTCGATTCCATGCTGGGCGCAGCGTTCGGCTGAAACGAATTATAACACGATGTCAGTGAATGGCCGGGTCCTTCTGTGGGGCTGGTTAACTTGACGTCGCCGTTCGTCCTCTGTTTCTGTATGGTGGTAAGATGCACATAACGCGAAATTTTCAGTTTTAATGACTTTTAAGGGCTCCGCTCAGTGGCGTTAAGCACATACACACCGCTGTGCAAACATCTCCACCACCATCTCCACAACTTTCCGCCTCCCAAGCTCCCCATCCCCGTCCCCCAGCCCCAGGCCCACCGTCTACTGTCTGTCTCTGTGGACGGGGCTCCGCTAGGGACCCTGTGTATGTGGAATCAGGCAGGGTTGGTCCTTCTGGGTCTGGCTGATGTCCTCAAGGGGCATCCACGTCCCAGCAGGTGCAGAACGTCCTTCCTCTTCAAGGCTGTGTCATAGGCCACTGTGTGTGTCGACCATGTTCTGTTTATCCATCCGTCCCTCCATCCATCCACTCATCCATCCATCCATGGACACTCAAGCTGTTTCTACCGCTTAGTAAGTATCAATATCAGGCCCATGAATGTGGGTGTGGAGCATCTGTTCCAGTTCCCGCTTTCGATGAATTCCGGACCACAATGGGGGGATTATAGGCTAAGTCAATGCTTCCTTTTTTCTCCTCTTGCTGTTTCCATGGAGCTGACCCATGTCACGTTCCCACCAACCATCTCTGCACGTCCTTGCCAACATTTGGTTTCCGGAAGCATCCATCCTAAGGCGTGTGAGTTGGTATCTCATTGTCTCCTCCGACGTGTGCTTCTCCTATGTGCTCTCCTTTTCTTCTCTTATGAGCGTCCTCCGGCAGCAAAGGTCACTACCCTCAAACATGGTTCCGTGTCATGTCATCTGCGCCCAGCTCTGTGTGTCTCCAACCTATGGCTGCGTGGAAGGGCGCTGGAATCGTTTATCAGAGTCCGGGAGTTTGGGAGAGATGGGAGGGGAGACGGGGAGCGTGGCCATGATTGCCAAGGGGGGATGGCCCCCAGATAGTGTTTCACGGGCAGGACAAAGTCTATATGAGCCCACAAGTACCCCAAGGGCCCAGGTGACCTCTCGGTGGGACAGTTCCTGGGACACCCTACATCGTCGATCTGGGGTTGAAGTGTCCACGGAATACTGAGCGCTCTGTCTGGTTCCTGGTTCCTGGTTCCTGGGCACCTTCACAGACGTCCAGCCCAGAGGTGGCCCCATGGCTGCTTTGGGGAAGCAAGCTGTTGATCCCACCACAGCTGAGTTCAAACCCACTTCCTCCCACATTTGAGCATCTCATGGCTGGTCAGGGGGGCCAAGAGAGGACAGGACCCACGAAAGGCTTCGAGCGCCCAACCATCAGACAGCAGAGGGCTCCCGATGGACACCACAGCTGGAGGGGCCACCAGATGCCCTGACACGCCACAGACCTGGACACACAGCCAGCCTGCCCTGGAGGGAACTCGGCAAACATGATAAATCCTGGTACTGGCCACGTTCCTGATGGCCAGAGCCCGTGGTCTTTCTTTAGTGGCCCGGGAGGTCCGGGCCGACGGGGAGATGTCGCTTCTGGGCAAATATTGCCGATGGCCCGCGGCCTGGCCTGCCTCCCACATCACAGGGCCGTCTTTAAGAGAACAGCCTGCTTCTGTGGGGTCATGGCAACCTCCCTCCGATTCCGCTCACATCCTCAGGCACTAATGCCTCCCCACCGGCCACCTCTACTTCCAGGACACTGCGGGCTTCTGGAAAGATGTGTTTCTGCGGCTACCGGGTGGGGACCCTGCCTGCACAGACGAGATGCATGGCTCGACCCTCACCTGGGACTCCCCTGTGTGGACATCCGGTGGCTGTGGGGGTGTGGGGCTTGGGGTCCTGTGCCTCAGCACCTGCTGCGTGAGGAGCCAAATAATGGGGTCCTTGTGTGTGGCGAGGGTCCCCCAGGCTGACCCGTCTCAGACACCCAGGTGGAAATTCCAGCCCCGGGCAGAGGGGCAGATGTCCTTTCTTCCATAGAGGCTGTGCCCACATGTGTCCCCGAAACGGGGTCCTGCACGGTGGGAGCGGCCACCCTGCAGTCCTCCTGACAAACACAGGAGGAAGCCCTCTCTTGGCTTCTAAAGACACCGACGGACTCCCCTCTGATTGCAGAAGCAACCCGGACAGGCTCTTTGTAGAAAATTCTGGAAAACAAGTAAGGAAAAAAAGTCAATTCAATCTTGAAACACAGAAAGGTGAAAATAAGCCCATCGCCTAGGCAGAAGGATGTGCCTTCTGCTGTTTCCTTCTGCACAGGTACAGGCCGTCGGTACCCATCGCTCCCTTTGGGCACCAACCACACACGTGCACGCGCGCACACACACACACACACGCACCCTATTTCGTCGAGGGTTCTCCCCCACATTTCCAGGGAGAGCTTTCAATCCGGAACGTTCCCACTCCAACTGTGTGACACTCTCCTTGCTGCTAAAAAAAATCTTCCCCGACAGTTTGCAAAGTCAGTTTTCATGCTGTGGCTGTTGGGTTGACGACGGAACCGTTTCCTCAACGCAGCGCATTTTCCTTGTTTCCAAATTAAACACGGTACGTTCCTCCGTGAGGAAAGTGCCCACGCGTGGGTCTCCAGACGCAGCCCTGATTGGTGAGTTCAGGAGCGATTCCTGGAGCAAAGGGCCTCCAGGCAGCTTCTCAAGTCTTTGATCCCCAAAGCAAATTGCTTTGCCAGAGGCTCCCCCACCTGATTCCCATAGCCACGAAGGAGCCGTCCCGCTGGGTTATCGGGTTCCCTGATGTCTGCCAACTTGAAAATGGGCTCTGCGTGAGCTTTCTGGGGTGGCTGTGACAAAGGACCACAGACTGGGAGGCTTAACAACACAGCTTCATCCTCTCCAGCTGGAGACCAGAAGTCTGAGATCCAGACTGAGCAGCGATGCTGAGATCCAGGCGGGACAAAGATGCTGAGATCCAGGCGGGGCAGGGATGCTGAGTTCCACACAGGGAAGGGTCATGATCCCTCACCAGGCTCCAAGGAGGGTCTTTCTTGCCTCTTCCAGATTCTGGGGCTCCAGGCAACCCTAGACTGGTGGCCGTGTCCCTCCCATCCCTGCCTCCATCTTCCCGTGGCTTCTCCCCTGTGTCTGTGTCTCCTCTTCTGTCTCTTACGAGGACCCCTGTCATTGGATTTAGGGCCACTCTGATCCAGGATGGGTCCATCACAAGCTGACGACATCTACAAAGACCTTTTCTGTGGAAAAGTTTCTATCCAGACTCCGGGGATCATGACGTCAAGGTATCTTTTTTGGGGGCACATAATTCAGCCCACAATAGGTTTCTTTATTGCTTTATTTTGCATCTTTTTGTGACCACCAATGAGAGTACAATTTCCCCCATTTTCTAGGGAGTGGTATTTCGTTCCCCCATGAAACACGAATATGTCTTTTTCTAACACCTGCTGACACTGTACTTATTGATTAGTAAGAGTTTTGGGATGAAAATGTCCCCATTTATCATTGGCCTTGTGGTTTTTCTTGACGTCAGCACATCTGAGAACTCCGGGTCACCTGATTTATCAGAGGGTGAGTTCCTGCCTGTGGCGATTGAAAGTCCTTGTCCCACCCCAGAGACACACAGACACTCCAGTGGGCTTCCTCAGACAGCCCTGCAAAGAAGCCTCTATCCACGTGGAGTTCAGGGCGCCGTCCTCGGAGCGGCAGGTCTCCAACGCAAAGATGATCTCATCCCAGGTAACGAGGTTGGCAGGACGTGCGCTAAGGGGTGCTTCTCTCACCTGCTTTGTTCTCCATTCTCGGCCCCAGTGAAGACTTATTTGGGGGCTGTGTGCACCCTTGGATTTGTTGTTTCAACCGTTGGGAGCACGCAGGGTAAGGCTTGGGGCGGGAGGTCTTCTGTGGGGCCACCAAGTAGGGTTGGGACTCCTTGTACAAACTCCCACGTCTCTCATGCCTTCTCCCCTTTCTTGGTTCTTGGGATCCCCAGGACCTTCCCGTTCAGACCCCCAGGCCCTGCTAGGAACCTGATGAACTCCCTGGGTAAAGGCGATAATGGCTGGCCCGAGTCTAATGCGTTCTGTCACCCAGACGAGACGTGTGTTTTGACAGCTGCCTTCCGTGTCTTCCCTGAAGGAGGAAGCACACACTTTTGGGCACCTGTGGGGAGCTGGATGGGGTGGGTGGGGGACCGTGTTCCTCGTGTCCCTGGAGCCACACCACATAGGTGGCTGCTGGCTCCGACGTGCACGGGGTCGGCCCTGCAGGCTGTGGTGTTGCCAAAAGATTTATCACGTGTGTGACTATAGAGACAGGGAGGAAAAACGGGCCGGAAGGGCCCTGGTGCTGGGACAGGGCTGGAGAATTGGTGCAGAGAAAGCTTTTCTCCCTTCTGCGAAGGCCTCATGGCCGCGCAGAATGTGGCTTTGTAAATGCTTGTCTGGTGTCCATCCTGGAAGAGAGAGAAAGTGATAGACAAACAAGATAATATGTAACTGTTGCTGGTGGGGAGTTCCTGAGGGAAACAGCGTTGCAGGCTGTCGCGTGGTGAACAATAGAGACTTGGGCTGGCTGTGGAAGTGTGCATGAAGGGGGACGACAAATGCACCGGGAGGAACCAGCCCAGTGCAGGGAAAAGCAGCACAAGCACGGGATCAGCATGTGCAAAGACTCTGAGCTGGGAAAGAGCTGGGTGCCTTCTGGGAACGGAAGGTCGTCAGAGACTGGACAATGGGGACCTTGCAGGCATGCTGAGGAGCTCGGATTTCATGGAAAAGACAGAGGGAAGCAGATGTGGGTGGTACCCAGCGGTGTCCCCTCCTGGGGACCCAGATCCTGGCATCAGGCGTCTACACAGTCTTCCCTCTGGACGGAGAGGACGCTGGGAGAATGCGGCATGACCCCCCCCCAACGCCATCCTGGGACGTATGGTCTCAGTAGACCCCAGCTGCCTGGCCCCTTCACCCACGCGTCTGCTTTCTGCCCCCACGGACGTGCCTGTTCTGGACATCTCGCATGGACGGGCTCACACACTGTGTGACCGCGCGTGTCTGGCTTCTCTCGCCGAGCATCTCGTCCTCGAGGTCCGTGCACGTGGCAGGCGCGTGCTGTGCTCACCGTCCAATGGACACTGGCTCTTGTCAGCGGGGCTCCTGGGAGCCTCTGGGTACACGTGTGTGTGTCGGAACACCTGTTTCCAGTTCTTTGGGGCTGTCATTGCTGGGTCCTATGGCGAGTGCATGCTTGGTGCACTGGGAACCCGCATCCCTACCCAGTGGCCTCCCCGTGTGGCCAGGTCTGTGGGGGCTGTCACCGTCATGGGCACCACGCCTGTCCGCTCGCAGCACCCTGCATAAAACCACGTGCTGGGCTCTGCGTCGGGCCTCATCCCCCGTCCCTGCAAGGCTCACGCGCATGGGCCTATGCTCCCTCCGTGCTCAGATGGTCAGGCCCCTCCAGGGCCCATCCTGCCCTCTCCCGGGGCGTCCTACACTTGTTTTCCTGCAGAGGTTTCTCGCTGTTGGGCTGCTTGGGGTCGCAGGGTGCTGGGCAGCTTTCTGGGCACTTTTTGGGTGCGGCTGGGATGCCCAGACGACTGCAGGCTTCCCTGTCTGAGCTCCGTCCGGCATGACCGAGTCGACCTGCAGGACAGTCCTGGGGCTGGAGACCGACGTGGGTCCAGGAACGCTCACGGGGACATTTAGATGAGTGGCTGGAGGAATGGGCCAGCATTCGGATGCTTGCGTCCTGGACTGAGGCTGCCGGGGAAGGGGTCCGAGTCGTCCCCACCTTGGGGCTGGTGTAGATGGAGACCTAAGACCCTGTGTGCCCCGAGAACCAGGGGACCCGCGGGCAGCTGGGCAGGGGAGGCAGATGAGCATGGCTGGTGAGCTGGGGGTGTCTTCTGCATGAACCGGGGGAAACGCCCCCTCACCCCAGGACATGGCACTCAGGTGGGTCCACGTCTTGGGGAAGGGGGAGGCGGGACATGGAGACCCAGGCCCCGGGGCTGGGCTGGGCATAGAAAGGACTGCAGGCCCCGGAGGCTCTAGACAAGACCAGCGGTATCTGTCCTTCCTCCCTCCCTGTGTGCCTCTGTCTGTGCGGTCCGTCCGTCCGGCACGGACGAGTGGATTTCTGTATCTGTCTGTATGTGTGCGTGTCGTTAGCCGCTGTCTCTCTGTATCGTCGTCTTTCATCCGTGCACACACGTTTGCAAGCACACCTGCCGTACGTAAACATCGAGGCGTACGTGCTCGGGACATCTGGACCTACACGTTTTCTCCCAAACCTCCTGAAAATGGCCTGTACAGCTTGGACCGTCCCAGCGTGCGTCCCCTGGGAACAGACGTGCTCCATCTAGCAAAACGCACCCTTCCCTGAACGCCCAGCATGCAAACCACGTCCCAGTTTTGCAGAGTTCTCCCCAAATGTATGGCACGGCTGGGTTTCCTCCCCAGACTGGTTCACGTGGACGAGGGGAGAGCGGCGTAGCATTCCCTCGCAGGGGACGGAGGCAGTAGCCGGCAGCCCGAGGGGGCCCGTTGCCCGTGCAGCCACACGATGGCAGTGTGAGTCACGGAAACGCTCCTCTGGGCCTCGGAAACCCATTTCCTGCACCTCTGGGGCTTTCATCCCGTTTGCTGCCGACGCTTTCCCCACCGGCCTGTGCTCCACGAGGCTGCGCTGTTTTTCGATTTCGAAACTCGTCGCACATCAGTCCTGACCCCCGTGCCTGCCCCGTCCTCTTGCAGGACGTCCACTTCACGGGCTGACCACCTGCTTGGGAGCTGACGTTGGAAAGCCCACGGGGTTTTCCCAACAAAACCCCCACGTCACCAAGGACATGATGGTCGGTGGGAATCCCACCGATCCGACGAATGCCGACGGGCAGACCAACGGCCACGTGTTGGTGTCCGGGAATCCCCACGCGTCCCCGCCCTCTGCCCCGGCCACGATCCCAGCGAAGAAAACCTCCAGGCCCCAGGCTCCCTGTCGTCAGGGCCATCCCAGGCCGACATCCCGGGCAAACTGCTCACTGCTCGCAGACACACACAGGGCGGCCTGCTCTGTCCTCGCATCCCCCGCCCCATCCAGATTCCAGCCCATGGACGTCCATGCGCCCACGGCCTTGCCCGGGTTCAGGCACCCGTATCTGGGACGTTCTACGTCGGCTTCTCCCTGTAAACACCACTTCTGAGCAAGCTCCCCCGAGAAACTGCCTTGTCAGCTTTCGTGTTTCCTCAAAAACTCTAAACAATTTTTGGGGGGGGGCAGAGGTGGTGTAAGTGCCCTGAGAGTCCCAGCGAGCTCCTTGTAATTGTCCCCGTGAATTCGCGTTCATGGGCGCCCAAGGGTGTCTTGATGCTACCGCCGCGATTTCCTGATGTTGGGACAGATTGTGTTCTTCTAATTCCTAAGGGGGATGGCATGGAAGGTTCCAGAAGTCCCGCTGCCCCTTTGAGCGTCCGCGCTGCCTGGTGGGTGAGGGACTTTAGAGAACCGGCTCCTGCGTTCTACCTGCTCCTGGCCGCAGACCATCTGCGCTCCCAGCCCACGAGCTGACAGTGGGGCAGCTTCTCTCTTCTCCACGGTTCTGCAAAGATGCCCCGATGGGGCAGCTCTGACGTGGGTTTGGGTGAGATGGGGGTCTTGGTCAGGTAGGCAGGAAAGAGGCGTGGGTCCTGGATGGGGGTGGTGTTGGGGGAGGCATGGGTCCTGGCCACGTGGACAGGGAGGGTGTGGGTCCTGGATGCAGGTGGGGCGGGCTGTGTGTGAGGCGTGGGTCCTGGACCCATGGGCAAGGAGGAGGCTTGGAAGACTTGAAGCAACGTTGGTGGCAGGTCGGTCTTCGTGAATGTGGCTGTCCAGGGTGACCGTGGAGACAATCCTGCTGGGGACAGAGACGGAAGCAATGTTGGTGGCAGGTCGGTCTTCGTGAACGTGGCTGTCCAGGGTGACCGTGGAGACAATCCTGCTGGGGACAGAGACGGACGCCGGTCCAGGAGCGGGGAGGAGGGGTTACTATGGGAAGTTTGGTGTCTGACAGGTGGGCTTGGCGTGGTAGCCACGTGCATGTAAAGCAGAGGGATGGGATGACCTCTCTCTGGCGTTTGGACAGATCCTACAAACCTGTGTGTAGGTGGTCAGTGGGCCCTGCTTGGTCTTCACCACACTTAAAACATCTTACTGTTAAATTCCTGTCGACACCACTCGGCAAGGTGCCCTCACAATGTGCCTCCTCCCAGGGACAGATGGCCAGACCCTACAGGAAGGAGCACAGACAGGGACCAGCTCGGTGTCATCGGTCCACTTCCAAACATAAGTTGTTCAACAACCTGAGTGTCCATGGGAGGATGGATGGATAAAAGGCATGTGGTCCACGCTAATGGTGGACTGGGACGCAGCCTGGAAGAGGGAGGACGTTCTACCCCTGCTAGGACGTGGGTGGACCTTGAGCACATGGTGTAACATGAGCCAGACCCAGAAGGACAAACCCTGCCTGATTCCACATACACGGGGTCCCTAGAGGAGTCCCACTCACAGAGACAGAGAGTAGATGGTGGGGTCAGGGGCTGAGGCTGGGGCTGGGGTAGGGGCTGGGGCAATAGTGTTTCATGGGGACAGAGCTTCCGTTTGGGAAGATGGAAGGTTCTGGAGATGATGGTGGAGATGCTGGCCCTACAGTGAGAATGTGCTCGGTCCTGTCAAGCTGTGCACGTAAAATGGTGAAGATGGTGATTTTTACATTAGGTCTGTTTTACCATAATTCACAGAGATATTTGAAAAATCAGATTTGCTGGTTTGCTGGTTGCTCTTGGCACTTCCCTCACTGGCGGCACCAAGGCAATTTGTGCTGTAACTTCAGGTGCGTGTGAACCCACCCGCCCAGGCAACGTGTCCCCCGTCTGTTTGGCTGCTCTCCTACAAGTCAGCCTGATGAGGCAGGGATGGTTGCTGCAGCTCGAGATCCCCACACCACGCGTGTGAATCTTGTCTCGGGCTCGGGGGAGTGGCTCTCGGGGTTTCTCTGGGTGGGTCTGTGGCAGAGGGGTGTGGTGGGAAGGGGCTGCGGGGTCTGCAGGGAGGATGGAAACGTGTCGGTACACCCGGTCATTTTAGAAAGACGACCTCTTCCTCTCAGTTTCAGGTCACCCTGATCCCTCCAACTTTTTGAGTATGCAAGGCGGGGCACAATCCAGCCAGGCTTTCTTCTTTTGTGTAAGTTTGGTATGAAATCTACCTTTTCCTTTTTGGTTGCGATAAAATATACGTGACGTGAAATTATTATTTATTATGATTTATAGCCGTTTTTACGTGCACAGCTCAGGGGCACGGAGCACATTCACCCGGTGTGCAAACATCCCCACCGTCCATCTAGAGAACTTTCCATCTCCCCAAACTGAAGCTCCGTCCCCATCAAACACTAACTCCCTGTCCCCAACCCCAGTCCCTGGCCCCACCATCTACTCTTTGTCTCTGTGGATGGGACTCCTCTAGGGACCCCACATATATGGAATCACACAGGATTTGTCCTTCTGTGTCTGGCTGATGTCACTGAGCACCATGTCCTAAAGGTCCTTCCACATCTTGGCAGTTGCAGAACATCCTTCCTTTTGAGGGCTGAGTCATATTCCACTGTGTGCATGGACCACATGCTCTTTATCCCTCTGTCCTTCTATCCATCCATCCATCCATCCATCCACACATCCATCCATCCATCCATTTATCCATCCATCCATCCATCCACACATCTATCCATCCATCCATCCATCCATCCACACATCCACCCACCTGTCCATCCATCCATCATCCATCCATCCACACATCCATCCATCCATCCACACATCCATCCATCCATCCACACATCCATCCATCCATCCATCCATCCACACATCCATCCACACATCCATCCATCCATCCATCCATCCATCCACACATCCATCCATCCATCCATCCATCCATCCATCCATCCACAAATCCTTCCATCCATCCATCCGTCCACACATCCATCCATCCATCCATCCATCCATCTACACATCCATCCATCCACCCATCCATCCATCCATCCATCCATCCATCCATCCATCCATCCAGCCATCCATCCATCTACATATCCATCCATCCACACATTCATCCATCCATCCATCCATCCATCCATCCATCCATCCATCCACACATCCACCCAGCCGTCCATCCATCCATCCATCCATCCATCCATCCATCC